>NW_027592777.1:0-45702 GCF_964213995.1 Mustelus asterias
GTTACCAGCGGTGTACCACAGGGATCAGTGCTGGGTCCTCTGCTATTTGTGATTTTTATCAATGACTTGGAGGAGGGGGCTGAGGGGTGGGTCAGTAAATTTGCTGATGACACCAAAATTGATGGAGTAGTGGATGAGGTGGAGGGCTGTTGAAGGCTGCAAAGAGACATTGATAGGATGCAGAGCTGGGCCGAAAAATGGCAGAGGGAGTTTAACACTGATAAGTGCAAGGTGATTCATTTTGGTAGGACAAATTTGAATGCGGATTACAGGGTCAACTGCAGGGTTCTGAGGAATGTGGAGGAACAGAGAGATCTTGGGATTCATATCCACAGATCTCTGAAGGTTGCCACTCAAGTGGATAGAGCCATGAAGAAGGCCTATAGTGTGTTAGCCTTTATTAACAGGGGGTTTGAGTTTAAGAGCCATGGGGTTATGCTGCAACTGTACAGGACCTTGGTGAGACCACATTTGGAATATTGTGTGCAGTTCTGGTCACCTCACTATAAGAAGGATGTGGAAGCATTGGAGAGAGTGCAGAGGAGATTTACCAGGATGCTGCCTGGTTTGGAGGGTAGGTCTTATGAGGAAAGGTTGAGGGAGCTAGGGCTTTTCTCTTTAGAGCGGAGGAGGATGAGAGGCGACTTAATAGAGATTTATAAGATGATGAGGGGGATAGATAGAGTGGACATTCAGAGACTATTTCCTCGGGTGGATGTAGCTGTTACTAGGGGGCATAACTATAAGGTTCATGGTGGGAGATATAGGAGGGATGTACGAGGTAGGTTCTTTACTCAGAGAATGGTTAGGGTGTGGAATGGACTGCCTGCTGTGATGGTGGAGTCAGACACTTTAGGAAATTTCAAGCGATTATTGGATAGGCACATGGAGCACACTAGAATGATTGGGAGTGGGATAGCTTGATCTTGGTTTTGGACAAAGCTCGGCACAACATCGAGGGCTGAAGGGCCTGTTCTGTGCTGTACTGTTCTATGTTCTACTCTAGGTGCGGCCTCACCAGTACCCTGTACAGTTGCAGCATGACCTCCCTCCTTTTATACTCCATCCCTCTTGTGATAAAGGCCAACATTCCAAAAGAATACAGGTTAATGTTCTGAGAGTAACTCATTCAAACCAGTGTTCGTGTAAAGGTTGCAAACAAAGTATTTGCCTGTTGTTTTTTCTTTGTAAGTGCTGATGAATCTCCTGTCCTTTTGACAATAATTTCTATTCTTGTTCCATATTTACAACATTGACGGTTTTGTTCTTATTGATCTTATGTTTTCATGAGCGGTAAGTCTTGCATCGCTGATGAAGTACTAGTCTTTTCAAAAGATGTCAGGATTTGAAATTTATATTGGAGTAAAATTGTGCTCTAATTGATTCATTATTGGCATAACTTTCTGAGCCCACATAGGCTTTTACCGTGATTTCTGATAGCTGCTTGAATCCAGTGAACTTCCTCAACATTAGTGTGTGCTCATGAAATTTAGGCCTATATGTGTATATTACAGAGAGCCTGCTTTGCTCTATGTAAACAACAAAATGAAAAGATTGTTCCTGGATAAAATAGCACATTGAACCACTGCACATTGCTTGAGTAAGATTTAAACAGCTGCTGAGAGACCTTTACGTAAAACAAACTATAAAATGTGATGTCTGTTCAGCTCAGCTGTTCTTAATCTTCATTTCTCTATTGGGGTTCAAGTAATGACATGCACAGGTGGCTTTATGAATCTCAGTTAAATAATGTACCTGCCAATCAAGTAACCACTGTGCATTTCAATTTGTTGTTAAATCCATTAAATTGCATTTTTCATATGATTTAAATTTTGTCATTTGTCCCCACCCTATCATGTAGCATTAGATTGTTCATCTCTTAGAACTTGGCATATTTTCTTACAGCACTACTCTTAAGGGTTCATTAGTAGAATAACTATAGTTTTAGAACTGTATTTAATTTAGTAGGAGAATATTCTTATTAAAGCTGGTGTCATTGCTGTGTGTGTTACTTCGTAGTGTTTAGGTTAGGAACAATGTAAAAAAAATAGATTGGTCAGAAGTAGTAAATTACTAGAAATATTAGTAATTTGGAGCCATTATAACCTAAGTATATTTAAAATCAACTCTGCAAAATTATACAAATTTTTCCTTTCCTTCCTCCTTCCCCAAGAGTGCTGAATTTTACTGGGGAATGTTTCTCTCAGTTATCAGCTCACCAGTACACTTCTACTTTGGCTATTTTTATCACGTGAACCAAGACGGTGAGAATTGATGGATATTTAGATGTGGAGAACATTAATGACCGAGCCTAATTCTGTTCACACCTTTTCCAATGGGAGTTGCTGGTTAGTGGTCATAAATCAGAACCTGAGCTGATTTCTTTTTTCTACTCCCAGGCTCAGACACACTAAAGCCATTTGTAGCATCCATTCTACATTGCTGTATAATGTAATAGTGAAATCAGGAAATAACCAGAAATCAAACTTACAACCTAATATCCTGTGTGTCTTTGAAAAAATTGTTGTATCTGCCAAAGGCCCCAAGAAAATATTTCTTTACCACCTCTTATAATTGTTATTCAGTCTGCATTCTTCAGAAACACGCTGGCAGACAACCAAGTAAGTTGCAAATACTGATTTTCTTTCTTTTCTTTCTCAAGTTTCTTCAATACATTTCTCACCAATATTCTGATTACATTTGACCCAATGTTTCCCAATCCTTTTGCCGGTTTGACCCCATTTTAATGCTTAAGACTTCAGGTGATTCCCCCCCCCACCCCCCCAAAGATGGGCATGGGGGGGAGGGCGTTTATTGGCCACACCCACCAGTAGAAAGAATACAAGGATTTGAAGGGGCCTTGCAGCTGTTAGTACTCAGTTGGAGCCCCACAGCAGTCATTGCTGTCTCAGAGCCTGTGACCTCAAAATCCTGTCTTGCAATCTCACTGGGGGTCATGAGCCATGGTTTGGGAAGTCCTGATTTAGGTAGTATAACGATCAGCCAAATGTCCTCTGTGCTCTAAAGGTAGTACCACAGAAGGATGGACTCAGAATATCCCTGATGAAGACCTCCAAGCTCTTCTGGAAATCAGGGACACAAAGTCCTGGTACTGCAATGTGCTATGTTGACCAGAGATGCCTGTAATGCTACCTAGAGGGTGAAGGCACTGGCACTCATTGCCACCTTCCTCCCTTCCAGAATTACAAAATTGTGGCAATAAAATTTCAATGACTTGACCATGGCATATCTTATGTATGATGATAAGGAGGTGGAAGACAGCCTCAGCTGCACTTCTATCTGATTCAATCTGGCCTAATTATATCTGCCCCAAGCCCCTTCAGCATTTCTCCATTACATTTGCTTCCGTTCTGTCAATTTTGCTTAATGAATATGCAACTTTGAGATTTACACCTTTGGAGAATTGGACACTGCTAATGAGATGATTGTATACTTTTTGGGATTTTTCCAGAGGCTAAGTATTGAGCTTAACTTTAGCTAATACAAAGACTCACAACTACAGTATCTTGGTGAAAGATGTTTCTTTATTGACCAACGCATGCTGGGAGAGAAGGGCTGGGCAATCCAACTCTTCTCTGAAGTTACATCACAGTGGCAAGACAATTATACAACTTCCAAAATACATTTTACCCGCCTTCTAGCTCACCATGAGTCAATCATCATTAGTACAGGTCAATCATCATGAGTAAATATCATATACCTTTGCCAATTACAGATATCCTCTGACAGCCTGGGAACAATAAGTTCTAGCGGTTTCTGCCTGATTTTCCTATGGCCACCTGTTCTGAACTCTTATCTGGTTTAATACTCTGCCTATTCATTAAGCTGTCTGGAGCCACTAGCTTGTCCTTCACTGAGCTGTTTGGTACCCATTCTGATAAGAGCTATGCCTCTATGGGTGTATTGTTATAAAGAATGTGGTTCACTTTACTGGACTTCGAACTCTGTGCCATTAGCCAAGCTGTATGTTATTTCAATAACACACTCATCAGAAATACATGTTTAAATTCTCTGACTGTGGTTATATGTGTTTCTATGCAGACAATACCTCTGTAAAATATATGTAAGGCAGTCTGTGATTCTTATCCTAATCTAATCCGCTCTGTTCTAATAGTCTTTATTAGTGTTTTAAATCCCAGAATATTTTGAAGTCCTCTAACGTATTCCCCCCTCTTGGCCCTTGGCCAGCTCAAGATTAGGCCACTAAATGGATGTTTTTAAGTAAATATTCTTAGATCTCAAATGATTGTTTGGCATTTGGGATCTTCTTCTCCGTACACTGTCAACACTGCTGCTGCACCCTGTGTGGACCTGACCACTTGTGCACAGCAGCATTTGAGCAGGTACACAATTACTACAAATGCTAAGATCACAATAAAAAAGAATACAATTCCTTGCATGATTTATGTTCCCAGGGAGCCTAGCCAGCCTGAAGCCCAACCCCCAGAGTAAAGGGTTGGGCCTACTTGAGTTTCTCCACCTCTTTTACTATGACCAACTAGATCGGTTTTGGATTCTGAATTATCTGGTATGTATGTGCAACACTCTGATCCAATTATGGCACCAACCCTGGCTGCAAGATAAAGTCCAATGCCATTCGATGCTCAAGTATCACAGTGCACATGACAACCATCTCATCACTGACTTTAGTTAAGGCATTGGCTGTATCATTGGCAATTTGTTCCAGAATCGAGATTATATAATTACTTTCTTGTGTCAACTTCCCGATTCCAAACTAAGGGACCATCATACCATAATAGCGTTCTATTTGCATAATAGCATGTGGATGTCTCGTCAAAGAAGGAAGATGAAGAGCATGACATACATATGAGACTACATATCCAAGGTAACATGATCCCTTCCAATCGAGAGGGAGCCAAGGAAATGCCCTTTCCCCACAAATCCAATATATATTGTTGCAAGTCGGGTAAATGTTGCCATCCTTAAAGCAATAAGAGATATTGCAAGGTTGAGCATTACGAGGTGGACTCGGGCATAGTCAGCTGGTCCATTTTACAGTGTGGTAACATTCACTTATGCCTAAGTTACTCCCAGGGCCTTCCTTATTCTCAGCACAATTTTTCCCTTTTGGCTTCGGTATCATTTGTTTCAGGATTAAACTAGGCACTGGGTTTGATAAGTTATAGACAGGTGTATACCTTCATATGGCCTAGTCTACCTGCACAAGATTAAAATTTGATCCTGTCATGTTTACTGTAATCAAGTGTTGACATGCAGTTCCTGAGGGGAACTTTGAATGACCCTAGGTGCTGCTCCTATCTGAGTTAAAAATCAGTAAACTCAATATTAAAAGAATAGAAATAACATGTAATCATTTTGACAATTCACTATCTATCGACAGTTCCTACAGTTCTCTTTTAAATCCCCAGCTGTTGGTCAATGTCAGGTAAGTGAATTATTATTTACAGATCTGCATAGCAACCACGTTACACTCAATTACATGCCAAATGCCCGGTGTTGTCCAAAGGATCTGTCTGTTGTAGTCTTGTTCTGTTTGCCTTTCTTTGTATCCTGTAAGTATAAACAGAATGCCTATCGGCTTTAAGTTAGTATCTTATCAATCGAATCATTTCTATCTCCTCTCTTCTAATATCCTCCTGGTTTCTTTGTCCCATGATCTAGCCCAGTCTAATGGCTCGTCTGCAAATCCAAATCATTCCTATTATCACCATGGCGGCCGCAAAGGCCATAATAACCCTTTCTTCTAAAGGATCGTTCATCCACTGGGGCAGCTTTATAATTACAGGATTACTCATTGGGATACGGTTTCAACTGTGTTCAGTACCGCCACTGTGGACTGTGCTTCTCATTGGTTAGGGCACATGTTTGTCCTGTGACAACCACTTCATAGGGTCCCTCCCATCAAACACCTAACCCTTTCTTGTCTGTCATAAGATTCACCATTACTATATGCCCTGGTGTGGGTAATTTAGGAATATTTTCTCTTGCCATTTTCATCCAGTCTCTATGCTGCTGTTGCGTGATTACCTAATTTTTCAGAGCATGCAGGTAGTCTACCAAATCCCTCATACATTGGAATACTGCTCCCTGGGAGTTCTCCTCCTCCTGATATTGCCTCCTCTGGGAGGCGTATTGCTCTTCCAGTCATTCATTCAAAAGGGGTTAGTCCTGTTCCTCGAGCAGAAGTAGCTCTCTGTCGCAGCAATATTACAGGCAAAGCTCGTACCCAATTGTTTCCTCCTTGTAAAATAGCTTTAGCTAAGCTATTCTTCAATGTCTGGTTCCTGAGTGTACCATTCCTGAGCTCTGGGGATGGTATGGTATATGAAACCTTTGTTTTATATCTAACATCCGACAAACTTCTTTCAAAGCTCTTCCTGTAAATTGGGTTACCTGATCAGTCTAATTGAAGTTGCACTCCCCATCTAGTATTATTTCATTCGCCAATATCAGAGCCAAGTCGAAATATTCCTATTAATTGGATTGCACTCAATATTCCAGTTCTTTTTTGCTATTTAAATTCCAGTCTCTATCTTCTCAATTACTTAATTCTATTCAGTTTGCTTCATAATATCTTTAAAACAGAAATCAAATCTTTCTATTTGATTCCAGGCAGTAACCTATTTTGATTGCTTGTTCTTTGTCTTAAATAGCATCATTTTTAAGGTAGCTTGCAAACCACACATTCTCCTATGTCAGAATTGTCCCAAATTCAAAAAAGTGTTGTGGGTTTACAAATGTCCATTAATGTACATCTTATTTCTTCCTTTTAAAAAAAAAAACTTTATTCCTACATCCATAGCTACCACTTAAAGTGTGTTTTTATTTTTTTCCTACTTCTCTTAGAATCCCGTTAAATATCTCTTTTTATCACCATTATCGTGCTCATTATCCATCAAATCCCACTTTTAATTCTGTCCTACCCTTTTTCTTCCATTACATTTCATGAAAGGTGTATGTATATTTAGCATTAGTCCTGCCCATCTCCATAACACTGTTCTTGTCTGCATTGTATACTATTTGCCAAACATGGGTCCATCCCCTCACCATATCTAGTTCTGCTTGTAATAGTTTCTAATGTCCAAACACTTGCGCAAATCTTGGTATCATTTACAAACTTGCATATCATATTCCTAACACCTATGTCTGGATCGTTAATAAATAGTATTCTTCAGCAGCTCTAATACAGAACCCTATGGGACATCAAGTATTCAGGCAGGTCCATGGCCATTGATAGTTTTCTGCCTGGCATGCAGCCAATTCTCAATCCAGTAAGATAGCTTCATGCTAATTCCACTGACCCTCAAATCATAATCCCAAAGTATGGTAATTGGGAAGCAAATCAAGGCCATTGTATAAATAGCACAAATGAGCCCAGTCAGTAATTTACAATATGAATACTGAGTCAACATGACCACCGTAATCAATTTGTGGCTTTGTTGTTCATTATCCCTGCAGTCAAATTCCCACATGCGGAAATAAAAAAACTTATGTAGTACGTCAAAACAAAGACAACTGCTCTTTTACAGCAGCTGAGAATCAACGGAGAAAAGGATAATGCATTTTATTGTTGATAGTTGAACATCTTCATAATAAAAGATGATGCAACTGTATCCTTAGTACCTCTGTCATTTCATGAGGGAAGAGGAAAAGAAAATGGAAATTGGGAAAGTTTTTAGATGTGGTAGAAGCCTGAGGACGTTTTAAAGAGCATTGTTAGGAGCCTAGAAAGGGGTCCTAGGATAGACACAATTAGAAGCAGCTACCCATAGGAGCCAGCTATTGGCACCATTTCTCTTATAAAAGGCAACAGTGGCTGGACCCATGTCCGAAGCTTTCTAGTATGGATATTGGCAAGAACCTTAAAGCAGTCGTCCCACTTGCACTCGAGAGACCATAAGGACAATTTTTAATTTGCAGTCACCTGGTGTTCACTTGAAAAACAATGCCACCACTTGAAACCTCAAGGGTTCCGTAACTGTCCAATTGCTCAAAATCTGCATGATGTAGTTTTTAAGCAGGCCTTTGAATAGGTGCACGGCACACCTGATGACTCTGCAAATCTGGTTCCTGTGCTAGCTGTCGGACCTTATTTACATTTTTAGCATAAATGGGCGAAGTATGCACTGTGCATCCTCTGTCCATTTATTCCAGGCATATGTGGCTTGACTAAGGGTCCTAAAAGAAGCAATGGTTAGTCAGTCAAGAAATAGCCCATAATATTTTTGATAGTATTTTAGAAAACTATGGAAAAACAATAGTGCTCCTCCTGGTTCCACAAAAAAAGTGGAGGTTTGCACCCTCAGCTTGCTGGTACCACTTAAATCAGACCAGAATGTTACAATAGTTTGGACCACCCAAGGTTGGCTTTGGGTATGCACCATTTCTGCTCCTTCAACTTCATTCTGGTTTTGGGTGCAAGCTGAAAATCAACCAGTGACATTTGCTCCGACAAATTGCAGTCCACACCAAACTAAACAGGCTCAGAGTAGCTATAGGGTGATATCAGTGTAAAGCAATTAGAACAAACTCCATGTCTTGCCAGTCTTGTGAAAGTGTCTTGTTCAAGGTTTTCAAAGTAGCACTGCTAGGTAATGAAGCCACTCACGTTTGTAGAAACTGATCTGGTGTCCTAATATGGCAGAAGCCATCCAGGCCGCTTCCAAGATGTTCTGCAGATCATAAAGAGCTTCTTACAATGCACTGCATATGTAGGTAGTTGACTCTTTAGTATTTGACTCATTATCTCAACCATATGCAAGAAAAGCATCACCACTGTTTCTTTGAGTGATACTCCTGAATCATTGCTCTTTTAGAAAGAAAACTGGACCACGGAGATCAGTTGCCTCTTCTAGGTATCTCCTATGATGTAACACACAGAAGAACTGTTTGGTTACCTACACAGTGACATTTCCATTTGAAGAAATTGTTGTTGCAGAAGTATTAGACAGTTGAGATGAACAGAAATATCAAATAGTTGGGTAGTGTATGTGCGAGAGGGTGATACGTAATACTTGAGCAACTTGGACAGCCTTGGGCACTACATGGGAAAAATAAGAAGTAATCTGAAAGAACCATACTGGCAGTAGAGTTTGTGAAGGTCTCGCCCTGTAATGATGAGATGAAATGGATGTGAAGTGAGCGTGATGTCGAAAAAAGTAAGGAGGGATAGGAAATAGGTGTGGTGTGGCATGGATAGGTTCCAGGAATTAGGAAGTTCTGAACTTAAGGGATGCAGAGATTGTGCTCAGGAGGAGGGTGGACTATTCGACAGATCAGGCAAATGGTGGTAGATAGGAATACAGCATAAAGAGGGATGGATGAGGTTGAGCTGTTTGAATGTAGAGAAACAACCTGAGAAGTAGGGAAGAGACCAAAGTGAAATTTGGGATGGGTGCTTCATTACCATTGCAGTGGGCAGGACAAAGAATGTATGCATTACAAAAGTATGTTCACAGTGCCAAAACATCGAATGTATTCAAGAGGGGGCTGGATACAGCACTTGGGGCGAATGGGATCAAAGGTTATGGGGAGAAAGCAGAATTAGGCTATTGAGTTGGACGATGAGCCACGATCGTGATGAATGGTGGAAGAGGCTCGAAGGGCTGAATGGCCTCCTATCTTTCTATATAAATAGACGGTGGGGAGGAGGTAGAGGGGACTGGGGCCCCATAGAATTGGTTAAAAGCCACGTGGCCCGGTCCGAGAGACGGCCCCTGCAACAGTGCGTCACTCCTTCAGTACAGGCACGACACGCTAAACCTGGTCAGCACCACTGCCTCACTGCGTCAGGGACCCGGGTTCGATTCTCGACTTGGGTCACTGGTTTACCAATGTCTGTCAGGGAAACCCCGCCCCTACCCTGTTCTGGGCCTCAACACGAGACACTGACGGCGTCGAACCTGAGAGTTAGGCCGAAGGTGGGTTCTGTTGCCTTGGCAGCACAACGGCAGACTGGGTTAGCACCGTTGCCTCACAGCGCCAGGGACCTGGCATCGATTCCCGGCTCAGGTCACTGTCTGTGTGGAGTCTGCACGTTCTCCCCGTGTCTGCGTGGGTTTCCTCCGGGTGCTCCGGTTTCCCCCCACACTCCAAAGATGTGCTGGTTAGGGTGGATTGGCCATGCTAAATTCTCCCTCAGTGTAACCCGAACAGTGTAGCGACTAGGGGAATTTCACGGTAACTTCATTGCAGTGTCAATGTCAGCCAACTTGTGACATTAATGAAAAAAAAATCTTTAGAGCGGGATTCGAACCCATCACCTTAAAGTGTGACCGTCTGCGCCACGGTCGATACCGGGAAGGAGTGGGGGAGGCGGGGGAGGGAGAAGAATCACCGCGGGAGCCAGACAGGCAGCGAGTACAAGTCCCGGACCCCCTGTCGTCACAGATTTCCCCCGGAGGTTGCTTTAAGAGCAGTTTACATCACAAGAGTTTGAGGATTATCTTAAAGTAAATAACATTCAGCATATAAAATCTGTGGTGAATCATGAAGCTCTAAATGGTGATGGTGAAGAAAAGAGAGCTGGCATCTGTGCGGCACATTTTGGTTAAGCTCAGGATGAAATTGTGGAGGATGTGCTGGTGAACTTTTATAGGTCATTGTAAAGGAAGAGGATGGCATAGACCAATGAGGATTGAAGGAGAATCCTTAGGTGGTATGAGGTAAGTTGGAGTTAAAGAAGGAAGAGGAATTGTTGGTGGAGAAGTGGGCAGGAGAATTGCTGAAAAAGGAAAATGGGGCAATGGTATAAATCCGTGGGCAGGTTGATACTGATTAAAAGAGAAAAGAAACAGTCAGTCTCTTCAGGAGCAATGAGAGCTTGAGACAGTGAAACAGAACGAGTTCAGTAAGTAGCAAACTGGGTCAGGGTGTTGAGGGAGCTGGAAGTAATAATTCAGGAGAATATGTGTTATATATTTAAAAGGGTTGCAGGTTGCTTTAAGAGCAGTTTACATCACAAGAGTTTGAGGATTATCTTAAAGTAAATAGCATTCAGCATATAAAATCTGCACCTTAATATCTATCAACCAATGGATTAGCTGAGAGATTCGTACAATCCTCGAAACATTCTTTAAAAGTTTCAGGAGAGCAAGGTTTGTTATCATGTTCGTCATCAGGTCCGATTTCTTACATTTCTTCCAATTTCTTGCATTTGGAATACTGCGCCCAGTTCTGGTCGCCACACTACCAGAAGGACGTGGAGGCTTTAGAGAGAGTGCAGAGGAGGTTTACCAGGATGTTGCCTGGTATGGAAGGGCTTAGTTATGAGGAGAGATTGGGTAAACTGGGGTTGTTCTCGCTGGAAAGACGGAGGATGAGGGGTGACCTAATAGAGGTGTATAAAATTATGAAAGGCATAGATAGGGTGAACGGTGGGAAGCTTTTTCCCAGGTCGGTGGTGACGTTCACGAGGGGTCATAGGTTCAATGTGAGGGGGGGGAGGTTTAACACGGACATCAGAAGGACGTATTTTACACAGAGGGTGGTGGGGGCCTGGAATGCGCTGCCGGGCAAGGTGGTGGAGGCGGACACACTGGGAACGTTTAAGACTTATCTAGATAGCCACATGAACGGAGTGGGAATGGAGGGATACAAAAGAATGGTCTAGTTTGGACCAGGGAGCGGCATAGGCTTGGAGAGCCGAAGGGCCTGTTCCTGTGCTGTATTGTTCTTTATTCTTTGTTCTTTGTTACAGTTCAAACCAAAAATGAACTAGTTTGGCAACGCCACGCCAATTTTTGTCATCTCAAAATGCTGTTTCAGAATCATCTCTAGAAGTACCAACTTCTTTAGTCCCTCATATTGCGAATACTATTACGGAAGACTTTGTTGAATCTGAGTTGCCTGGTGATGTGTCTTAGCTACTATACCACATGAGAATGATACAGAATTAGTTTCAAGAGAAGCAATATCTACTGAAATTCCAAATCATATTTCTGAAGTCAAGGATAGCCAAATTCCAGAGCGTTGTAGACAACCAAAGAGGACTAGACTTCCTCTTGATGGATTTACTAATTGACTGTGTATAATGATGAGTGATGCATAATAGTGTCTAGAGTATTATTGAAATTATTGTATAGCATCGTAGTAATTTGTTGTCATGACCACAGAGGTAAAGGGGAAGAGATGTTATATTTAAAAGGATTGCAAGTGGCTTTTGAAAGCTGATCACATGATTTGATGGTTATGTCATTAAGGTAATGCCACAGGCTGCTGTTTTACTTTCAGTTTATATTCTGCAATGCAGAGAACATCTCTTTCAATAAAAACTGTTGTGTATTTGCCCATGCCGTTTCTTTCTGTCAAGACCCACACCCCCTAACACAGTTAGGACATCACAATATGAAAGTTAGTTGCTGATGTGAAGAGGTAAGGTGCACAGACTGAGCAAGGATGTCGGTGATAGAGAGTCAGATGACAAGTCTGGAATATACACTGGAGACGCGATGGGATAAAGTTTAAACATTCAGCAAAGATTAGAACATTATAGAATATTTCAGGATCTGCATAGAAGTCAGAGTCCAGAAGTTCTTAATGTTTGAGAAATGTAGAGTATGAGTAGAAGATGGAGAGTAATCTTGAGTCAGCACTAAGGTTGCCAAGTAGCATGGGCCAGTAGAGACATCAGAACATAGCCCTCGGTGTCCACAGAGTGTCTGAAAATAATAGATTAATATACCATTTATTAATTCTAAAGAGGTTATCAAATTTATACTTTTGAATTTGGAGTTATTTTGAGTACATCAATCCCGACTTGATTGAAATGCTATTGATGTTTGCTATTGATAAACTGACTTCTGGCTTGAACCTGTTGCAGTATTTAAAATAAATGTTTAATCATTTAGAGTTATAGAGTCATACAGCACTGAAAAGACCCTTCGGCCATTGAATCTGCACCGACATTGACTACCACTGAAGTCGCACTAATCCCATTTTCCAGCACTTGTCTCATATCCCTGAATGTTATGATGTTTCAGATGTTTTCTAAAGGTTGCAAGATTTCTGGCCTCCATTACCTTCTCCGGCAGTGGATTCCAGATTCCCACCACCCTCTGTGAAAAAATGTTTTCTCAAATCCTCTCTGAGTCTCCTGCCCCTTACCCTAAAACTATGCCCCCTCGTGATTGACCCCTCAACCAAGGGGAACAGCTGCTTCCTATTCACCCTGTTCATACCCCTCATAATCTTATACACGCCAATTGGGTGGCACGGTGGCACAGCGGTTAGCACTGCTGCCTCACAGTGCCAGGGACCCGGGTTTGATTCCTGGCTTGGGTCACTGTCTGTGCGGAGTCTGTACATTGTCCCCATGTCTGTGTGGATTTCCTCCGGGTGCTCTGGTTTCCACACCCACAGTCCGAAAGACATTTTTGCCATGCTAAATTTTCCCTCCGTGTACCCAACAGGCACCTGAATGTGGCAACTAGGGGATTTTCAAAGTGACTTAATTGCAATGTTAATGTAAGCCTACTTGTGACTAATAAACGTTATAAATAAATCGTGTCCCCCCCCCCCCCCCCCCCCCCCCCGCAGCGATCTCTGCTCAAGAGACATCAATCAAAGCCTATCCAGTCTCTCCTTATAGTTCAAATACTCCATTTTAGGTAACAACCTGATGAATCTCCTTTGTACCCCCTTCAGTGCAATTATAGCCTTCCTATAGTGAAGTGACCAGAACTGCACACCGTACTCCAGTTGTGGCCGAATTAATGTTCTGTACAGCTCCAGCATTACCTCCTTGTTTTTGTACTGTATGCCATGACTGATAAAAGCAAGTGTCTCATGTACCTTCTTAACTATCCTATTCACCTGCTCTGCCGCCTTCAGGGATCTGTGAATAAGTCCCCAAGATCCATCTGTTCCTCTGAGCTTCCTCGTGTCCTGCCATTCATTAAGTACTCCCTTGTCCTGTTACTTCTTCCGAAGTGCATCACCACGCACTTATCAGAATGAAATACCACCTGCCACTGCTCTGCCCATCTGATGAACCTATCTATATCTTCCTGTAACCTATGACCTTCTTCTGCACTGTTAACCACCCTACCAACCATGGTGTCATCTGCAAACTTGCTTATCATTCCACCCACATTATCATCAATATCATTTATGTATATAACAAACAATGAGGCTCCCAGCACTGAACCTTGCGGTACGCCACTGGGCCTCCAGTCACTCAAACATCTTTCTACAGCAGCCCTTTGGTGTCCTATTACTAATCCAGTTTCGGATCCATCTTGCCAAATTTCCTTGAATTCCATCGGCTTCAACCTTCTCAATCAGTCTCCCATATGGGACCTTGTTAAAGGCTTTGCTAAAGACCATATAAATTGCATCAACTGCACTTCCCTCATCCATACACTCGTTCACATTTTCAAAAACTTCTATCAAATTTGTTAGGCATGACCTCCCTCTAACAAAGCTATGCTGACTATCCATAATAATCTCCAAGTGGAGATTAATTCTCTCCTTCAGAATTTTCTCCAATAGTTTCCCTATCACTGACGTGAGACTCACCGGTCTGTAATTTCCTGGTTCATCTCTACCGTCCTTCTTGAAAAGTGGAACCACATTAGCCGTCCTCTTGTCCTCTGACACTTCCCCTGTAAGAAGTTTAACAACACCAGGTTAAAGTCCAACAGGTTTATTTGGAAGCAAAAGCCACAAGCTTTCGGAGCCTTAAGCTCCTTCTTCAGGTGAGTGGGAGCTTAGAAGGAGCTTAAGGCTCCGAAAGCTTGTGGCTTTTGCTACCAAATAAACCTGTTGGACTTTAACCTGGTGTTGTTAAACTTCTTACTGTGTTTACGCCGGCATCTCCACATCATAACTTCCCCTGTAGCCAGAGAGGAATTAAAAATTTGTGTCAGAGCCCCTGCAATTTCCTGCCTCACATCCCACAGCAGCCTGGGATGCAATGAGCAGCACAGTGGTTAGCACTGCTGCCTCAGAGCGCCAGGTTCAATTCCCGGCTTGAGTCACTGTCTGTGCGGAGTCTGCACATTCTCCTCATGTCTGCGTCGGTTTTCTCCCACAGTCTGAAAGGCGTGCAGGTTAGGTGCATTGGCCATGCTAAATTCTCCCTCAGTGTACCCAAACGCGCTGGGCCTGGGAATTTGTCCACTTTTAAGCCCGTCTGAGCCTCTGAAACCTCCTCATTTCCTATGTCAAACTGTGCAAGTTCCTCGTTGTCCCTTTTCCTGAATTCTGTCCCTACGTTCTCCTTTTCTGAAGTGAAGACCAATGAGTAGTATTTATTTAATATCCTTCAATGTCCTCTGGCTTCACACACAGATTGCCTCCTTGGTCTCTAATGGGTCCTCCTCTTTTCCTGGTTAACCTTTTGCCCTTAATGTATTAACAAAATATCTTGAAATTTTCCCTAATCCTGATCGCAAGACCTTTTTCATGCCCCTTTTTTCTCTTCTAATTGCTTTCTTAAGTTCTCTCTTGCGCTTCCTATATTCCTGTAGGGCTGCAACTGAATTGCGCCTGTGGACATGCTAAAAGTGTTTTTCTTCTTCCTCATCCAGTTTTGAATTATACTTGACATCCAGGGTTCCCTGAATTTATTATTCCTACATTTCCCCCTAAAGGATACATGTTGGACCCGTACTCTCCCCTGCTCCTTTTTGAATGCCCCCCACTGCCCCGCCATAGACTTATACGCAAGGAGCAGTTCCCAGTCAACTTTGGCCAGATCCTGCCTTATTTTAATAAAATCTGCCTTTCCCCCAATCCAAAGCCACCTTTTGCAGGCAATCTTTCTCCTTGTCCATAGCAAATTTGAACCCACCGTGTTGTGGTCACTATTGCTAAAATGCTTCCCCACTGCCACATTGCCCAGCTTCATTCCCCAGGATCAGATCCAGCTGCGCTATCCCTTGTTGGGCCTTGACTATCCCAATTTATGTTGGAAAAGTTGAAATCCCCTATTATAATTACCCTATCATTACTCTTACACGCCTCTATTAACTGTCTGCATATTTGCTCCTCTATTTCCCGCTGACACTTTGGGGGCTTATAATACACTTGCAGTAATGTGGCTGCTCCCTTTATATTCCTAAGTTCTATCCACAAAGCCTCATCTGAAGACCCTTCCAACATATCATCACTCCTTATTACAGTAATTGACTCTTTATCGCTTCTCGGCCTTTTGGCTAAGATCAAGTGTAGTATGGAGAGGATGCTGCACTTGGTTGAGGTCATTAGGTTACATTGAAGCTTCATATGTTTCATATGAAGCAATTTTTAAAAGCGGCATCTTGGCCTTTTGGCTAAGATGCAAATGAGATCAAGCCTTGGAGGAGGAAACCGCCCCCTCCTCCAATCAGCTTGGCTGATGTAGATCAGGCCCAGGACAGGGTAATTTGGTCGCTTGCCCTGTCTTGTCAGCCTGGATCGGAAATGTCTCAACTTGTTGAGACTCTGAATTGGACTTGATTTGATTGAATTGGAAAAGTATATTAAAAACAAATTGACTCTTTATCGCTTCTCGGCCTTTTGGCTAAGATCAAGTGTAGTATGGATTGGATGCTGCGCTTGGTCAAGGTCATTAGGTTACATTTAAGCTTCATATTCATATGAAGCAATTTTTAAAAGCAGCATCTCGGCCTTTTGGCTAAGATGCAAATGAGATCAAGCCTTGGAGGAGGAAATATAGAACATAGAACATTACAGCGCAGTACAGGCCCTTCGGCCCTAGATGTTGCGCTGACCAGTGGTACCAATCTAAAGCCCCTCTAATCTACACTATTCCAATATCATCCATATGTTTATCCAATAACCATTTGAACGCTCTCAACGTTGACGAGTCCACCACTGCTGCAGGCAGGGCATTCCACGCCCTTACTACTCTCTGAGTGAAGAGCCTACCTCTAACATCTGTCCTATATCTCTCACCCCTCAATTTAAAGCTATGTCCCCTCGTGCACCATCCGAGGAAAAAGGCTCTCACTATCCACCCTATCTAACCCTCTGATCATCTTGTATGCCTCTATTAAGTCACCTCTTAACCTTCTTCTCTCTAACGAAAACAACCTCAAGCCCCTCAGCCTTTCCTCATACGATTTTCCCACCATACCAGGCAACATCCTGGTAAATCTCCTCTGCACCCTTTCCAACACTTCCACATCTTTCCTATAATACGGCAACCAGAACTGTACCCAATACTCCAAATGCGGCCGCACCAGAGTTTTGTACAGTTGCAGCATGACCTCCTGGCTCCGAAACTCAATCCCTCTACCAATAAAAGCTAACACACCGTACGCCTTCTTAACAACCCTATCAACCTGGGTGCCAACTTTCAGGGATCTATGCACATGGACACCCAGATCCCTCTGTTCATCCACACTACCAAGTATCTTACCATTAGCCCAGTACTCTGTATTCCTGTTACTCCTTCCAAAGTGAATCACCTCACACTTTTCCGCATTAAACTCCATTTGCCACCTCTCAGCCCAGCTCTGCAGCTTATCTATGTCCCTCTGTAACCTGCCACTTCCCTCCGCACTGTCTACAACTCCACCGACTTTAGTGTCATCCGCAAATTTACTAATCCATCCTTCCACGCCCTCATCCAAGTCATTAATAAAAATGACAAACAGCAGTGGCCCCAAAACAGATCCTTGCGGTACACCACTAGTAACTGAACTCCAGGATGAATATTTCCCATCAACCACCACCCTTTGTTTTCTTACAGCTAGCCAATTCCTGATCCAAACCACTAAATCACCCTCGATCCCATGTGTCTGTATTTTCTGTAAAAGCTTACCATGGGGAACCTTATCAAACGCTTTGCTGAAATCCATATACACCACATCAACCGCTTTACCCTCATCCACCTCTTTGGTCACCTTCTCAAAGAACTCAATAAGGTTTGTGAGGCACGACCTACCCTTCACAAAACCGTGCTGACTATCCCTAATCAAATTATTCCTTTCTAGGTGATTATAAATCCTATCTCTTATAATCCTTTCCAATACTTTGCCCACAACAGAAGTAAGGCTCACCGGTCTATAATTACCAGGGTTGTCCCTACTCCCTTTCTTGAACAAGGGGACAACATTTGCTATCCTCCAGTCTTCTGGCACTATTCCTGTAGACAATGACGACACAAAGATCAAAGCCAAAGGCTCTGCAATCTCCTCTCTAGCCTCCCAGAGAATCCTAGGATAAATCCCATCTGGCCCAGGGGACTTATCTATTTTTACCCTTTCCAGAATTGCTAACACCTTTTTATGAACATCAATCCCATCCAGTCCAACAGCCTGCATCTCAGTACTCCCCTCAACAACACTGTCCCTCTCCAGTGTGAATACCAACGAAAAATATTCATTTAGTGCCTCTCCTATCTCTTCAGACTCCACGCACAACTTCCCACTCCTGTCCTTGACTGGCCCTAATCTTACCCTAGTCATTCTTTTACTCCTGACATACCTATAGAAAGCTTTAGGGTTTTCCTTGATCCTACCCGCCAAAGACTTCTCATGTCCACTCCTGGCTCTTCTTAACTCTTTCTTTAGGTCCTTCCTGGCTAACTTGTAACTCTCAAGCGCCCTAACTGAGCCTTCACGTCTCATCTTAACATAAGTCTCCTTCTTCCTCTTCACAAGAGATTCAACCTCCTTAGTAATCCACGGTTCCCTCACACGTCTGCTTCCTCCCTGCCTGACAGGTACATATTTATCAAGGACGCGTAGTAGCTGTTCCTTGAACAAGTTCCACATTACAATTGTGCCCATCCCCTGCAGTTTCTTTCCCCAACCTATGCCAGCTAAATCTCGCCTAATCGCATCATAATTTCCTTTCCCCCAGCTATAACTCTTGCCCTTTGGTATATATCTATCCTTTTCCATTGCTAAAGTAAACGTAATCGAATTGTGGTCACTGTCACCAAAGTGCTCACCTACCTCCAAATCTAACACCTGGCCTGGTTCATTACCCAGTACCAAATCCAATGTGGCCTTGCCTCTTGTTGGTCGATCTACATACTGCATCAGGAAGCCTTCCTGCACACACTGGACAAAAACCGACCCCTCTAAAGTACTCGAACTATAGCTTTTCCAGTCAATATTTGTAAAGTTAAAGTCCCCCAGTACAACTACCCTGTTACTTTCGCTCCTATCCAGAATCATCTTTGCAATCTTTTCCTCTACATCTCTGGAACTTTTCGGAGGTCTATAAAAAACTCCCAACAGGGTGACCTCTCCTTTCCTGTTTCTAACCTCAGCCCAAACTACCTCAGTAGACGAGTCATCATCAAATGTCCTTTCTGCCACCGTAATACTTTCCTTGACTAACAATGCCACACCTCCCCCTCTTTTACCACCTTCCCTGCACTTACTGAAACATCTAAACCCCGGAACCTGCAACAGCCATTCCTGTCCGTGCTCTATCCATGTCTCCGAGATGGCCACAACATCGAAATCCCAGGTACCAACCCATGCTGCAAGCTCACCCACCTTATTCCGGATGCTCCTGGCGTTGAAGTATACACACTTCAAACCGCCTTCCTGCCTGCCAGTACACTCCTGCGACTCTGAAACCTCATCCATGATCTCACTACTCTCAACCTCCTGTACACCGGAGCTACAATTCAGGTACCCACCCCCCTGCTGAATTAGTTTAAACCCTCCCGAAGAGCATTAGCAAATTTCCCTCCCAAGATATTGGTACCCCTCTGGTTCAAGTGCAGACCATCCTGTTTGTAGAGGTCCCACCTACCCCAGAAAGAACCCCAATTGTCCAGGTATCTGAATCCCTCCTTCCTGCACCATCCCTGTAACCACGTGTTCAACTGCTCTCTCTCCCTATTCCTCTCCTCACTATCACGTGGCACGGATAACAAACCAGAGATAACAACTTTGTTTGTTCTAGCCCTAAGCTTCCACCCTAACTCCCTGAATTTCTGCCTTACATCCCCATCCCTTTTCCTACCAATGTCTTGAGTGCCTATGTGAACCACAACTTGGGGCTGGTCCCCCTCCCCCTTAAGGATCTCGAAAACACGATCTGAGACATCACGGACTCTGGCTCCTGGGAGGCAACACACCAACCGCGAGTCTCTCTCGTTCCCGCAGAATCTCCTATCCGTCCCTTTAACTATGGAGTCCCCAATGACTAATCCTCTACTCCTCTCCCCACTCCCCTTCTGA
Organism: Mustelus asterias; assembly: GCF_964213995.1. Taxonomy (NCBI): domain Eukaryota; kingdom Metazoa; phylum Chordata; class Chondrichthyes; order Carcharhiniformes; family Triakidae; genus Mustelus; species Mustelus asterias. The sequence continues at coordinate 20,157 of NW_027592777.1, forward strand.
GCCACAAGGACAGACTCTGAGCCAGTGACCTGTACACCATGGCTTACCCCTGCTAAGTTCCTCCGCCCCCCCCCCCACCCCCCCAACAGCATCCAAAAGTGTACTATCCCCAATTACTACAACATTTTTTGTTTCTCCCCCCACTTGGATGGCTCCCTGTACCTTGGTGCTGTGGTCAGTTTGCTCATCCTCCCTTTCCCTCCCCTTCTGAGCTGCCGGGCCGGAGCCTGCGCTGGAGGCACGGCCATTGTTGCTTCCCCCAGGTAGGCTGCTCCCCCCAACAGTACTTATTTTTAAGGGGCACAGCCACTGGGGTACTCTCTAGTACCTGACCTTTCCCCTTCCTAACCGTGACCCACCTGTCTGTCTCTCGTGGCCCTGGTGTGACCACCTGCCTGTAACTCCTATCTATCACCTCCTCATTCTCCCTAACCAGACGAAGGTCATTGAGCTGCAGTTCCAGTTCCCCAACGCTGTCCCTTAAGAGCTGCAGCTCGACGCACCTGGCGCAGATATGGACGTCCGGGAGGCTAGGAGACTCCAGGACCTCCCACATCAGACACTGTGAACAACAAACTGGCCTCACAATCATAATTCCCCCTTTCTTCCAATGACACAGGGGGAAAAAACTGTCTAAACCTACCCCTCCTCTGCCTGTTTACGCCGAAGCCCGATGAGCCAAAGCCCGTCAGCTCTCACTTTACTTCCCACTCACTCCACTGCCCGCTCAAAAGTGCGGCCTGCTTTTAAACCCTCCAAAAACCTTCCCAGGCTTCTCCTGGGCCTACTTCCTGTTTTGCAAAAAAAACCCTCCGATTTTTAACACAAATTTAACTGAAAAATAAATAAATCACATGCAGGAACACACTCCCTTACTCTCAGCCTGCTCCTGTGGAACAACCTCCCCCTCCTCCAATCAGCTTGGCTCATGTAGATCGGGCCCAAGATAGGAGTGTAGGCCCTGCCTTGTCAGCTTGAACATAGAACATAGAACAGTACAGCACAGAACAGGCCCTTCGGCCCACGATGTTGTGCCGACCTTCATCTGAAACCAAGATCAAGCTATCCCACTCCCTACCATCCTGGTGTGCTCCATGTGCCTATCCAATAACCGCTTAAATGTTCCTAAAGTGTCTGACTCCACTATCACTGCAGGCAGTCCATTCCACACCCCAACCACTCTCTGCGTGAAGAACCTACCTCTGATATCCTTCCTATATCTCCCACCATGAACCCTATAGTTATGCCCCCTTGTAATAGCTCCATCCACCCGAGGAAATAGTCTTTGAACGTTCACTCGATCTATCCCCTTCATCATTTTATAAACCTCTATTAAGTCTCCCCTTAATCTCCTCCGCTCCAGAGAGAACAGCCCCAGCTCCCTCAACCTTTCCTCATAAGACCGACACTCCAAACCAGGCAGCATCCTGGTAAATCTCCTCTGCACTCTTTCCAGCGCTTCCACATCCTTCTTATAGTGAGGTGACCAGAACTGCACGCAATATTCCAAATGCGGTCTCACCAAGGTCCTGTACAGTTGCAGCATAACCCCACGGCTCTTAAACTCCAACCCCCTGTTAATAAAAGCTAACACACTATATGCCTTCTTCACAGCTCTATCCACTTGAGTGGCAACCTTTAGAGATCTGTGGATATGGACCCCAAGATCTCTCTGTTCCTCCACAGTCTTCAGAACCCTACCTTTGACCCTGTAATCCACATTTTAATTTGTCCCTTAGTGACTAAAGATCTGCAGGTTAGTTGGATTGGCCATGGTAAATGCACAGGTTACGGGAATAGGGTGGGAGGGAGTTAAGATGCTCTTTCAGAGAGTCAGTGCCGACTCATTGGACGTTATGGCCCTCTTCTGCACTGCAGCGATTCTATGGTTCTATGGTAGGTACATCCACAGTGCTGTTAGAGAAAGAGAGAGAGTTCCAGGATTTTGACCCAGCGACAGTGAAGGAACAGTGATATATCTCCAAGTCAGGATTGTGAGCGACTTGGAGAGGAACTTGCAGGTGGTGGTGTTACCATACATCTGTTGTACTTATTGGTGGTTCCCAAGTTGTGTAGATAGGGATTAGGGGTTACAGGGATTGGACGGTTTTGGTGGGTGGGGGGGCGTGCAGGGAGAGGGTGGGAATGAAGGTGTGGACCTGGGTAAGATGCTGAGTCGGTGCAGAGTCGATGGGCCAAATGGCCTCCTTCTGCACTGTAGGAATTCAATGATTCTAAATTGCACTGTGGATCATTCATTATTGAAACATGGGGTGTACATTTGCAAACCTTTCTGCTCACCAGACCCTTGGGGGTCCAGAGGTGAGAAACTAGGAACCTATCAGCGGAGCAGTGTGGCGATGAATCTCTCTACAAGGCAAGGTCAGCCACATAGCTCATTAGGTAGATGCTTTTGCACCAGTCTCAGAGTGGAGATGCATTTAATCACCAATCATCACTGCCCAAGTCCACACGGATATTTATAAAGTCCAACAGTGGCTGGAATGGCACAACACTCAGCACAAACATGAGTAGAAACGTGGAAGAAGAGGCAGAATTATTTTTAACTCTTCCAGCCGGGCACGGGGGAAGAAATAAAAAAAAAGGATGTTCATGTGTTTTATCTCTCCTCACACAAATATCTGTTCAAGCCATTAATTCTTTAAATAAAGTTTGACAAAACAGAAATGAAACCTGAGCTGCAATGCTGAAAGTCTGAAATCCTAACTGCAAGACACCAGGCAAATTACTTCGAAATGCAATGTTGATATTGTGAGATTGCAGCAGTGGGACTTGTTCAGGCTTCTCTACAGGCGCATGACTGAACTGATTAATATGAATGGACTGCAACTTCCTAGAGCTTGTTTTTTTTTAAAAAAGCAGTTCCATGACCCTAATACATATTTTAAGAAAACTGTTGTATTTACAGTCAGAATGTTCTCTGAAAATGACTAGATCAAAACATCCTGCGATGGATATTCACGTCTGGTTTCTGTCAGGCCAAGGGAGTGGGATGCATACACAAGGTTCTCTCACCTCCTGGTACAGCAAAGGACTGGGGCCATTGGTGTGTGTGTGTGTGTGTGTGTGTGTGTGTGTGTGTGGGGGGGGGGGGGTGTCGAAAAAACGTGTTCAATTACAGATGCAATAACTCAAAAGGCACACAAACAAATGAGGCGCCTATTTTTGGTACACACAACACTGAAACTGCTAACAATATAGTCATGTTATCAAAGTCTGTTCATTCCCTGCTAAAGTGGTTTGATCTTTGTTGACTCTACAGGAAGTGTCAGGCCTCCGTCACCTTTTTAAGTTTATTTATTATTGTCACGGGGATCGGAAATGTCTCAACTTGTTGAGACTCTGAATTGGACTTGATTTGATTGAATTGGAAAAGTGTAAATTTTTAAAAATCGACTCTTTAATTATTGGTACTACACCACCTCCCTTTTTACACCCTCCTCTGGGTCACCTAAAGATCCTGTACCCTGGAATGTTCAGTTGCCAGTCCTGCCCTTCCCTCAACCATGTTTCTGTGATGGCAACAATACCACACTTCCATGTGTCAATCCACACCTTTAACTCATTTATTTAATTAAGTTTCAGAAGTGCATTACAGTACTGAGGAAGTAAAATGTCCAATTAGAAGAGTATTTTAAATGTTGGCATGAAAACATTTTAAAAATATTTTCTAATAATTGTAGGTTGTTTTAAAATATTAAGCCGTTGGTACAAGCGTGCCAGTGTATGTATAGTCAGTGCAAAAAAATAAATAATCTGCAGATGTTCTCCATGTTGTATTAAGAAATTTAAAGAATTAAAAAACAGTTAGTTTAGGTTAAACAGCTTAGAAGATTGGAGTTTAGGGTGCCCCAAAACTTGGCTTTGAATTTTGCTTAATGAGTTAATGTTATTAAGTTACTTTGGAAATGTTATGTATTGAATGTTTAACTTGCTGTTATCAAATTTTCCTTGCACCTGTTTTATCTGTGATATGCCCCACAATCAATGCATGAATGAAATCAGTCTATAAATAAATATCAATTAAGTCGAGCAGGAATTATAGTTTAATTGACATAACCATCATGGCAATAATGTCCAATTGTTTCAGTTGATTTTTGTTGTCCTAAAAATGTTTGTTCTTGTTATGAATATGCAGTTATCTATTCTACTGTACTGCTCATATTGGGTCTTTAAAAATGTAACATAGCTTAGATTTGTAGCATAAGCATTGGATCCATCGCAATTTGAACACATATTACTTAAAACTATTAAGTGCAACATTACCACTTGTTTACTTGTCTATTCAATTTTTATTAATACATGGAAGCTAATACTTCAAAATATTAGAAAAGAGATATTATCTACTCGTTGCAAAATTATTTAGATAATATGATGATGCCATCTAGAGAACAAAGGCTTCCTGGAACCCATCAGCATGTAATTCAGCAGCATAACCAGCAGGGGTCCTCCAGCCATTGTGATACAGCTACACAACATTAAGTTCAAAGATTGCGATTTTGTTTAATTAAAAATATAATTATTGTGAATAATAAGGAGAATAGCAGACTGTTATTCGTTAAAATGTTTTCAAAGCTGGATATGCATTTATTTATTAGTTTTGGAGTTATGGAAAATTATATAAGATGTATTACACAGAAAAAGGCCATTTGGCCCAACCATTACAAGCTGGTAACTTATTTTGCAGATAACTTAGATTCCAGGAATGAATACAAAGTAAACATATTATACTGTTCATTTTCTAATTATATTAGAAGTTTTGCTTATAGCTAAAAATCAGATGTGCTATACTTATCCTACCATGCTTATGTATCAATCATGGATGAGTTGGTAGCATTCTTGCCTTTGGGTCACAAGGTTCGGGGTTCAATTCCCACTCCCGCACAAAAATCAAAGCTGACTCTTTAATACTGAGAGAGTGCGACACTCTCTATTTCTACACTTCCCACAGTGAAATGATATAACCATACAGACTTTAATAAAAGACTAAAATTGTAATAAATCAAGAGTGACTTGATATGGCTCAAAGTAACAAAGGCTTTATTGCCAACGATAAATAAGTATTTTCAATGAAAGGGTCAGACAGAATAAACTATGCAACTGTACAACACTCTTCCCTGGCTTCAGCTGAGAATCCTCCCCGATCTTGGATATGTGTCCTTGCACTTGATTAGCTCAGCTTCCTGCTTTGACACTCCATAGGGTCCGGCCCAATCATGTGGCCCTCAGGGAACACTCACTTAAAGGGGCCACGCTACCGGAAATACTGAATCAACTTGTTTAAACATACCCAAATTCTAAAGTAAAACTTTTGATTGCAACTTTGTACTTTTTAACTTCCGTAATTTGTACTTATCAACGCTATGACCTAATTATTTCTGAAGTTATATACAGCATAATTAGTTATATTTTACTCTGTAAAACCTGATCAATATAGAAAGTCATGTGAAATCATTCCAGAGTGTAGACAAAAATACATCTATATTGACTCCTAGCATTTGTTAGAAATTTATGCAGAAGCAAGCCACAACTTTCAGTGCCATCCAAATATAGCAATTTAACTCTAAATATTTTACTTTGTGGTGGTACAACCATTGAGAACTATGTACATCTACTCTGTTGGGTACACTCAATAATATTACAACCTTTCTGTTTGGGGAACTTCTGAGATTAAATGGACCATCACGTTGAAGGAAGTATTTGCAGCTGTAATAACTCAGGAAGCCTGACTAGAAAGGAATATAGTTTATTTACAGAATGCAAAGTAAAACCACTGCTGTGATATACACACACTAGTCCCTGCCTGGGACAGGTAGTGCAGCAGGCCCAGTCCTGGATCTGCCTCATAAAAGCTTAGGTCCTGCTGAGCATGCCATTGCCTAATATCAGGAGAACTCATACTTTACGAGCCCCCCAAGGAGATCAATCAGTGATTCCTCAAGGATCTTGTGGGGATTATCACACCAGCAAAATGCAAATGGAACCAAAGTTTCTGGCGTGACTTTTTTGGATGGCAGGGTCTCGCTTTCTGCCATTTGAACATTGGATAGGAGCAGCACCTCGCCAACTCCGAGTCTCTCTCAGCCATTTCAAACTCAAATTAGCATTAAGTGGCTACAAGTGGAACTTCTGCCCCTCACTTGGGAAGAAGTCCCACCTTAGAGGGCTAATCTGATTGGTTGGCAGCTCTCCAGTCCATATAATGACCAGAAAAGGAAATGCAGGAGGACGTCAAATCCTGTATACCGGAAGCCCAGGTAAGGTTAAGGAGTCTCAGGGTGGAGAGATAGGGAAGAAGGTGATTGAGTTTTCAGGGGAGAGGCCACGGGTTGGAGAGAGTTCCAGAGGCTACCAAACCATACAGGGCGAGGCCTGATTTCTAAATAGAGTTTTTGATCCCACCCCCAACACACCTTCTCGCCTCAGGTGTAATTCTGTTCTTCTTTGGGCTTCCGCCACGGAAGTTCAATTTTCCCACCAGCCTAAAAATTGAGGCTGGGCAGGGAACGGCTCTTATGTGGCTTCAATTGGGGCAAGAGCAGGCTTCCTGTCCGAGGCCTTGCCCACCCCAGCGTAAAATTGGCTTGTGGTCGGAGCAGATGGAAACCCAGAGGGAATTGCCGCTATTCCATTTTGTTGGGTGAGTGTAAACTCTAGCCTCCATGTTTATATTTCTTTTGCCATCATCTCACGTGAGAACACCATCTACCAGGTACACGGTACCTACTCTTGCAACTCGGCCAACGTTGTCTACCTGATACGCTGCAAGAAAGGATGTCCCGAGGCATGGTACATTGGGGAAACCATGCAGACGCTATGACAACGGATGAATGAACACCGCTCGACAATCACCAGGCAAGACTGTTCTCTTCCTGTGGGGGAGCACTTCAGCAGTCACGGGCATTCAGCCTTGGATCTTCAGGTAAGCGTTCTCCAAGGCGGCCTTCACGACACACGACAGCGCAGAGTCGCTGAGCAGAAACTGATGGCCAAGTTCCGCACACATGAGGACGGCCTAAACCGGGATGTTGGATTTATGTCACATTATCAGTAACCCCCACAGCTTGCCCCTTGGACTTGCAGAATCTCACTAGCTGTTCTGTCTGGAGACAATACACATCTCTTTAACCTGTGTTTAATGTTTCCTGCACCCACATTGTCTGTACCTTTAAGACCTGGCTGGCTGTGGGGATTCGCATTCTAATTAGTATTCTGTAACTTGATTTCTGTGTCTGTGCACTGTTTGAGAGCACATTTCCACTCCATCTGACGAAGGAGCAGCACTCCGAAAGCTTATGGTATTTGCTACCAAATAAACCTGTTGGACTTTAACCTGGTGTTGTGAGACTTCTTACTATATTTTTAACACCAGTTGTTTGGTTATTATTGGGTTACATCAGGCATTGTGCTGTTAATAGATTCAGTACAGTACTTGGTTATTAACTAGTGTAGTAGCGTATTTTGTAAAATTAAGGAAATATTTCCTAAAACACTGTTTGCCCTTGTTCCATTTTGGAGAGCTGATGCTTACTACAATACTACCTATATCATGATTTTAATTGAGAAAAACATCATGATGGTGAAAGGGAGTTGTCATCATTTATGATAGTAAGTATTTTGTTTGCAAATTTGCAATAGAATGCAAATGAATTGACTACCTGAGGCACGGTTGGTTTTATATTTTATCATGTGATTTTAGTAATGTATAATAGCGAGCATTGTAGAAACATTATTCAATTCATTTTTTTACTAAGTACATAACGTAGAAATATTTTTGCCACCTGTTGAGTGATTTCCCAAAGGTTTTATTATTATTTGCACATGTGACCATTACACAATGCATATTTAAACTGAGAATTATATTTCAGCCTTGCTCATACCATTTATTTAAAGGTGCATGGAATATCCGCAGCGACCTATTGTTTATTTATGCTGTAAATCCGTTGAAATGTGCTAAAATGCTTCCCACTCATTAAAAAACTCCTGCCACCCATGGATTAAGACTTTGATGTCACCAATCCTGCTTCAAAGGCTCCTTTCATTGCTATTAATCACAGTTTAGCCTCTGAAGATGTAGCCAGAGAAAACATTTGGACATCTTGTGCTAGACATACTAAAACTTTGACATATTTTGAGCATATCACACATGCTTATTTAACATCTTTTTAGTATCCCTTACTTCAAACTATTTTGCTTTCTTTTCAGGTAACTTAGCACAGTCAAGAGCAAGAGTAAATGCAGCATCAAGGTCATTACCTCCACAGCTTACTGCAGGCCGTAAAAAGGTTTGTATGTTTTATAACTGGCTCTTTAAAATAGGAAACTTCTAATTAGCATTGTAAGATATACATATAGCTACAATTTACTTTTTATTTTTAATAAGCCCGTTTTGATAATAATCCTAAGACCTTTTTCCTTTTTTATTTAGTGCAACTTATGTTTTCTGCTTCATTCGTGGGCTGAAAAAATGTATTGTGAATTCAATTCTTCACATGATCAAATGAACAAATTTATATTTATATTAACAGTTTCAGGAGAATAGAGATTATTGATAGAAACATTAAAACTTCAGTTCAATACTAATGTGTGATTTAAACTGATTATTCAACAGTAATGAAACTAGTTAGCTTTTAAGTATTTAAATCTAAAGTTTAGATTTGAACAATTTTAATTGCATAGTATCAAACTGCATTTCACATGGACTTAACATTTACATTCACATCAAAGCACTTCATTCTTGAGTTCTTCATTTGCATCCTATGGTGTGAGTCACTAGGACTTCTACCTATCCCTCTAGCTAGTATATCTTCAAAGAAAACAACTGAAGTCAAGCCAATCAATGAATGCAGCCAGTAAAAATCCACTATATACATATCACTACACTTCAACAGCAAACATTTAGTTATAACCTTTTCATCAGGCAGGGTCCATTTGGCTTGATGTTTAAAAACAAATTTCCACTCATGGTGAAGTAATAATATCCATTGAAAATCCAGAATTATTTCTGAGTTTTCCTAAAAGAGAAGAATACAAGCTGTATGATCCAAACAAAAACTCTTTGGTGATTGCATTCACACCATGATGTGAGAGACTAAATAATGAAGCTTGCTACAGATCTAATCAGAAATCCCAATATTTATTTGGTCATGTGATGAGTTTGAATGCTTTGAAGTTATGCCTGTTAATGCAAATTTTTATAGGAACATTGAGTTTTTATTTACAGCAGTTCACTTCATCTTGTTTTTCAATACAAATTAAAAATGCTGCCTGTAAAACAGCATGCTGTGAGAAATTAAGAACCCAATAAAAGTAATAATGAGGGTTTGAAGCAACATAATGTAGTTATTGTCAACGTGGTCATCTTTGCAGCATTTACTTCTCTATTTGATCATACAGTACTGATCTTCTGTTACTTTCATTCTTGTTATATTGTTGATCATCTTTTATTCTATTTACTTTTCAAATACAGTCTCCTAAATACTTGCTGAAGGTAAGAATGACAACAAGATGACATTTAATGTCAGATAGAAAACTTGAACAGGACAAAAGTACACAGTGGCAATTTTCCAAACCTATTCAGTTGTTTTCATGTACAAAAGTCAGAACATTGTTATTCTTTACATGTATTGAATTTGCACTGTTTGCTTTCAGTATTGGTTTTTCAATTTTCGTTTTTAAATTTTAACATTCACCATCAAAGAGACCTGGAATTGACCATGTAGCCTTCACTTCTCAGAAGCTACACAGCCTATCAAGGCCCCAAATGGCAGACAGAAAGTACACATATATTTCCAGCTAAAAGTGCCTGCACCATCATTTTGGTAAGGACAAACAAGAGGTGTCCTTTAACGCCACCTGAAGGTGGCATTAAGCCCTATGGCCATACATATAAGGAGCTTAATACCTGATTAAAGTTCCTACTTCAGCACTATTGCAAGTTGCACTCAGGGATATGAAGCCTTGCCAATCAACACAGTAACTAACTTACCTAAATTGAGAATCAGGAGAAGGAGCACTTCTCCCAATTGTGTATTAAAGGACTTTATTGTTGCTACTGATTTTTCCCAAACACCACTGCATCAAAACACCTAAAACCTGATTGCGGACTCCAGGTGTTCACACTCAGTTGTGGATTCCAATTCACCCACCACAACTTCTAATTATAAACTCCAGATCTCCTGTCCCTTGACCCAACCCTCAATTGCAGATGCCAGTATCCCTCCCCCAACTTCCATCTACTCATGTTGTTGGACTCCATGGCTCCACTCCCCCAATCTGACACCCAATTGTGGATCTTAGACCCAGTCTCTGAAAACACTTAACAAACACCTGCTGTGATTCTAGCAGAGGTCTTGACTTTTCTTGACGCCGCTGGTCTATTTGCTGAAGGGTTGCAGTTTGATGACAACGAAGGCCAACCTCATTATCAAGGCTGCCTCAAACCTCATTGCTCTACCACAGAGCATTAATCCTTGTACTTCTAATTTGTTCTGCTCCCAGATTTTCAGGCCTGTCTCTGTTTTGCACTTGTAGACACTACTCATGAGTGTTTCCCAGTGACGCTGTTGAACTGACTGCCAGGAGTGTGTAAGATTGGTAAATTATCCCCCTCATTTGGTTAGATTATTGCTTTATCTTTCCAAGATTCGGTTCATGTCCATGGGCAGTGGCCTGGTTGAGATCAGTAATCTATCAATAGAAAATCTGCTTTGTCAAGATGTTTATCAAGTTCTGCCAAGCACCCAACGATATGAGAAAGAGAGAAGCAGCATAGACCTGAGCCATGGATTGGGATCTCAGCTAAAGTTCTGTTGTTTTCTTTGGTACCGTTGAAAAGTAATTCAAAATCTAAATAACCAGTACATTCATAATTATAAAATATACACGTAAATAGGAAAATAGGCTTTTATATTTGTTTTTACATCCTGGAAATTTCTGGACTACCTAGTCAAAATTAAATTATCTCTTTCACCAACAAAGGGGAAATGACAGCAGTATACATTGAGTGTATCAATATTTTGAAGAAGCAGGCCACCCACTTTTAGTATTTCAGCTGCAAATAAGTTGAAAGAGTCTGCTTTACCCATTTTGTTCATCCCGGCTATACCTTCTATAACAATACATTGTTGTACTAAAGTAAAAGTAAAATATGGTGGATGCAGGGGATCTGAAATAAAAACAAAGTGCTGAAAGAATTCAGCAGGTCTGGCAGCATCTGTGGAGAGAAACAGAGTTAACGTTTCAAGTCCAATAATACTGCCCTTTGAAACTGAAGAGAAGTAGGTATGTGAAAGGAGAGGATGTTGGGTAGGATCAGGTGCAGCAAAATGGGTGGTCCTGTCCCTGACTTTCTCTTCTGCTCCACCTGATCCCAACCCCACCGTCCTTGTTCAATAGCATAAAACTCATCACATTTCTACCTCTCTTCAGTTCTGAAGAAGAATCATATAAAATAATGAGGGGCATAGATCAGCTAGATTGTCAATGTATTTTCCCAAAGGTAGGGGAGTCTAAAACTAGAGGGCATAGGTTTAAGGTGAGAGGGGAGAGATACAAAAGGTCCAGAGGAGCAATCTTTTCACACACAGGGTGGTGAGTGTCTGGAACAAGCTGCCAAAGGTAGTAGTAGAGGCGGGTACAATTTTGTCTTTTAAAAAGCATTTAGACAATTACATGGGCAAGATGGGTATAGTAGGATTTGGGCCAAATGTGGGCAATTGGGACTAATCAGTTTTGTGCCTGTGTGAATTTGCAGCAAGATCTAAAGCTGGTGCCCGCCATGGTGGGTCAGAAAACCCACCAGAGGACAGCGTATACCTCATTTGCATCCTCTTCATGGGTCAGGCCTAGAGGATTTGGTGGGTTTTCCTGCCAGCCTCCACAGCGGGATACATCCCACGTTCCCGCCCCTGTCATGGCAGTTTCAAAATGGGAGAATTACACCTTTTTTTCTCTCTCTATAAATGTTGCTACACCTGCTGGGTGGATTCTTCCAGCACTTTCTGTTTTTATAATACATTTTCTTACCTCTGTTTCAGGTATACATGCAGTCACTTGACAGTACAGAATGTGAATATTGCTAAAAAGAGAAACATGCAGTAGCTTTTCATCTTGCACTCAGGACAAACACTAGAATGCCAATTTTAAATGATCACAATTTATACTACAGAAGAAAAGGGTGTTGATTGTTGACAAGTCAGCTCTGATTGGTCAAGGCATTGCCATGGAGAATGTAATTAGAAGGGAGGGACACGAGTGCTCAAATTAACCTTTGAATTAGAGCAGCAAACGTAATTCCTTCCCTTACTGTGCAGTTAAGAACTTTGTGCTGTCTACCACAAACCTACCTTCACCGGTCAATATACATGTTGCGATTCGTATAGCTCCAAATGCTATTAGATTGGTCTTATCTACAATCTTGTAACCAGGTTCCTAGTCATTTGTTCACCTTGCATATTTAATGCAGAAATCTAGTGCATCAAAGCTATCCTGTACTTCAGTATCTCTCCTGATCAGATTGTTGTTCGTTGTATTATGCAAACTGACAAATGGTCCAAAAACCACTACTTTCAGACCTGAAAAGTGCCCAGTCTAACTCAAGTAATCCTGGAAAGGCAAAGTATCTCAAAAATTTGAACAACAGGTTAAGCATGCCATTTCATATTGTTACGCAAGTGGTATTTTTCACGAATAAAATGCCGTTGCCAGTCCAAAAAGGTGTTCTGTCCACCACACAATTAAACTATGTCCTGTATGAATTTCAGAGCCAGTGTGATGCTGGGTACTTAGACTATACATCCCAGCGTTAGGTTGATCAAATCAAACAGTGTGTTCCTTCAATTGTTCATGATAGGCAGAGTGCAAACCATACTCTACCAGCATATGCTTGCAAAACCCAAAACAAAATGTCTGCTGTTAGATGGGATTCAGTGATTGGGCAGCACTTGCTGAACAATCCTAAGTGTGCTTATAGCTAACCAACAATCAGTTTAAGATTATCAAGCAAGCTCATTTTGTGGATCATTTACACATGCTGAAAGTGATACGTATTCAGACAAGCGGGACCTGTAATTTGCAAACAAAGGAATATGTTCAACCCTTGTGCCTTGTTTGAATTACATTGGAGTTTGGGGTTGTGGAACCTATGGCTCCCCTTGCTTTCTGCATGGCAATACCTCGGCCAGCCAGCATCGATTTGCTAACCAATCAGCACCAATTTCTCCTATAGCATAAATTATTGTGATGGTTTGAAATGAGCCATTCTTGCATTTGTCTTGCTAATCTGCAAGACGATAATTTTCAGCAACATACCTCTTTTCTGTAATATATTTTTGCTTAACTTGCACGTGATAAAAATCTGGTAAAATAATTGTATTAAAATTCACTCACTTATTAGCCTTTTTGTATTCAATTTATTGCAGGTTACAGAATGCATGTTCCATATTTTTAAGGTTTACTCTGGGATAAAAATAGGTTTAAATGTGACAAATGCGATTACATTTTTCTTTTTCTCTTTAATGTTTTGGTTAAAAACAATGGGACAAAAGAGCTTGGTATGAATGCACATAATACATCCCAGTTGCCAGCCATTTGCAAACAAGATGTTCACATTCATAGCAAACACTTGAAGATTGAATTTATATTTAGTTTCTCCTGTTTACTTTTAGAATCACAAATTTGAAATCTTGGATTTTACATAATAGAAAGCTGATTGAGAAAAGGGGACACAGTCCAGAATATATTCCACAAATTTTCAAAAACTATATTAGAAAATATATTCTAAAAAGCATACTAACACATGCAAAGTGCAACATATTTGAAACTTATACTTTTCTAAATGTAAAACTGGTTTTTAGGGAGCATATTTTAAACTTTCAGTTCATTTACCCCAACACCTTTTTTTCGTATGTCTTTTATGTTTATTTTTCCCATCGTTATATCTTCTCAGTTTTGCACTAATCCTCTGCTTAAAAGATGAATATGCAATCTATTCCAAGACCTGTCTACCAACCTGCACCTAACTACTAAATTAACAAAAGCGAATTGGGATGATTCATTCGCCCTCTGATTACCTCCCCTCTATCTTTATGGAAAAATATTCTTATCTTAACATTTGCTTCCTTTATCCAGCTGGTATTAGGAATTTGCCATGTTGGGAATTACAAACACAGAATTGTGTCCTGTCACTTGTAGTTGTCAGTAATTCCCTCAATTTAAAAAGCATTTTCAAGTTGTATGTTTGCAGATACATTTATCATACATTGTACACGTAGAGTACATTCATGAATTTATCATTTTTATGAAGGTTTAGTTATTATTTTGTAGACTATCCAGCAAAACAAGTTCTTAGTTCAAACATTTGTAGTTTATTTCCGTTTTGTTCGATTAGGTGGCAGCATACAACCAGCAATTGTATGCTAAAAATAATATCTACCTATGTCCTAGATATATTTACATAATGAACAGAAATGCATACCAGAACTTATGATGGTAATGTAAACATAACTTTGAAGCCATTCATTTTAGGGCTTCATTAGATTTGATGAAAATGTTATGTTTGATATGTTTGATATGTTTTTTTGTGAAATATAAGATAATCAAAATGTTAATATTGTGTGGTTAATAGCACTGTATTTTAAACAGAATGTATGCTATGGATGAATTTTATGTTGGTTTAATAGTAAAAATCTGAATTGTGTTCTGTTTTAATATCCACAGTATGCCTTTAAGCTAGCACTCTTTGATTTCTTTGATTCTTTTTATTGACTCTCATTTGCTGATTCCCTGCATTTTTTTGCATTGGTAATTTTATCAGTCTATCCACAGGTACTACTTCTAGAAGGCTAGGTTGTTTTTGCAATCGCTTGTTGACATATATTGCATTTTTACACATCTGTAACCAGGTCGATACAATGGAAGTTATGCGACATCCTGAGGAAACAACAAACATGAAAAGACAAACTGTGGCTTCTTACTTTCGGGTAAACTTATAAATTTAAAAAAGGACCTTTTAAAGAACTTAAATTTCTCGTAATACTGTAGAATTCAAAAGAGCACGTGTATATACATATCAGGGCCATGATAAAGAATTTTAATGTTCTTTTGCAGGTTGTTTGTTATCCATATTCCCAGCTATTCTTTATGACTTTGACCAAATAATGTATTTTTTAAAAATATAATTATAAATCAGAAAATACCTACAGTGCAGAAGAAGGCCATTTGGCCTATTGAGTCTGCGCCGACTCTCTGACAGAGCATCTTTCCCAAGCCCAACCCCCACACCAACTCCATGCATTTACCCCGTAAATTTCCCTAACCTACACACTTCAGGACATTCTAAGGGGCAATTTAGTATGCCAATCCACCTAACCTGCACATCTTTGGACCAAATCAATCTGTAAAACAAATAGAAACCATATTGTAATTTTGGGGGTTTTATTTTGTTTTATTTCCAGTTGACACTTTTGTGAGCTTTTCTTATTTACTATGTTCCAACCTTTCTTTATTGATGCCATCCAAATGCACTAAATACCATTTAACAAAAAAGATATGAAAGATATAAATTATTCCAATTCTGATCAATGTAAATCAATTATGAGTATATGATGTCAATAGAATGAATTGATCAATTACAAAGCAACAAGCAATTTTAAATGTTGCTTTTCTTTCTTATCTGGCAGTATTCATTAATGGATCTACTGTCTAAAATGGTGGTTGGTCAGCCTCATTTTGTCCGTTGCATCAAACCCAATGATGACCGACAAGCAGAAAAGTTTTTTGAAGAAAGAGTACTGGTTCAACTGAGGTACACTGGCATTTTGGAAACTACACGTATTCGTGCACAAGGATACTCTCATCGCATCCTCTTTGAAGAGTTTGTTAAAAGGTAAAAGAAAAAATATAGACGACATGGGGATGCAGTTTGTAAAACGTTTAATCAGCAAAAACATGTTCTGTATCTACTGTGCACTAAAGTAAATGGAAGGAATTTTCCTTTTAACCCTTTGACCAAGGTAAACATTCCATGGTTTGTAATGTGTCCCCAAATCTCATCTTACTGCCAGAGCTTTGAGGATGAAGGGTTCCCTGTTTTATCCACTTCTGTTGATATTGTTGCACAAGTATCATTATAGATGAGAAAGATCTTATTGTATTATCCTAAGCAAATTTTAGAAAATGCAGAGATACTTAAATACTTTGCAACCTAGAGCTTACGAACTGCTGGTTCATTAGTCAATGCAGCTTGGAGGATTGATCCTCCAAGAAGAGGTTCTCAAAACTGACCAAAAGAGAAAGAAAATAAAATATCTTTACGAATAGAATATGTTTTGCTTTGATAATGATATAAAGGCATCAATCACTCATAAAGGATTGTGCAAACCCATTGTGAGTTCATTTATTGAGACTTGGCACATGGGAACATTTATACAGAGGTATAAAACTTGAAGACACATTAACAGCAAAGCTGTCTGTATATGCTTTGCTTGAAAGCAAAAAGTGAAACTAAACTGGATGACATGACACACTTCCTTTCTAGTGATGTCATACTCATATCCCTTAAAGGCATATTACAAAATGAAAAATCTGTGCAGGGTTACATGAGGCTAAAATTTCAAGAACAGAATTAATAATACGCAGAAGTTTTCTGTACCGAATTTGGGTAAAATGGGAATGTGGAACAGATTAATGCATACCTGAAATTAACTGTGCGAAAGTAAATTCTGCCTCCTATCCAGTTTGGTGGTGATTTTAAATGTATGCCCTTTACCATCTCACTGAACAGCTGAAATAGCGACTGGAATTTTTTGCATCCTTAAGGGATGAGCAGAGTGGCAAAGTGGCATGAGCAGCCATCGGAAGGAGTGCCCTATGTCTTTCTGCCATCATATAATACCAGTAGCAGGACAAATATTGCTCAAATCCCAACTGGAAGACCAATTGAACCACTTGAGTGGTCAGTCATCTGCCACTTCCTGCATTTTGCCCACTTAAGAAGGGCCCACCACTGCATAGGGGGACTGCAGAGTGAAACTTGGCACTCCTGGTTCACAGAGTGGCCCTTACAACAATAGCCACCCTTGTGGCAACAGCACCAGTGACACTCATGACCCCACTTCTCCCCCTGACCAGATCACCAGGGCCTGCTTGTCTGGTTCCAGCCTACCCCAACCCCCCCCCCCCCTTTAACAGTTCTTTCAGCTTCAGCAATGACCACCACAAATACTCATGTTATTGAGTCTGCTCGGCTCTCAACCTTCTGATTAGGCCAGCAGCTTTTGGAGGTGGGCTGCTGTCTTTAACTGGTTGACCGTCTCAGCAGCCTCTTAATTAGCCACCTCCAGCAAAATGCTCCCCAGGTCCTGGCACCGGCTAAAGAAGAGTCGCTTCTTGCTTTTGATCCAGGACTTCTGTCATCTCAACAAAATTCAGTCCAGTATTTTTCAGTTTACCTTTTAAAACTGCCATGTTTGAACACCTCTGTCAGGTTTCTTTGTCTTTACTGTTCTGATAAATCTGACCTAAACTCCTAATTTTATAATCTCCTTCCTTATAACTAAAGCCTTTCCTCCTTTCTGGTATCATCTCACTGTGGCCTGGTTCATGGTTTCTATCTATAACTTTAACATTAGCTCTTTGCTTTTGTCCTCCATGCTCCTTTTTTTATAAAGCCAAGAGTATACGCTCTTATTAGAGAGCTTTTCTTTAGTTAGTTGCCTTTTATCTTAATGAAATTAATTTGTTTACATTCAAGCACATTTATTGCTGTCTATTTCCTCTCCATTTCAATTCTTATAGTGAATCTAATTATATAAGGGTACCAATTTTAGACAAACTTACTTAGCGCATGGGCGCGGCAAGCCGGTAAGGTTCCGTAAGCGACCAAAAATCGGGTTCGCGCCTGGTTTCTCGCCTCACATAATCTTACCAGCCCCGTTTTGCTGGCAAGATCAGCTTGGCGCCCAGAAATGGCGCAAAGCCCATTTAAATATTAAAGGCATGGCTTACATGTCATTAGTGAGTCCTGGATGCCATTGGCTCTGCAATGCAGGGAGGTGGGGGAGAGCTCTGCATGGGGGAGCCAAGGGGGGAGCTCAGCAAGGGGGGAACACGGCAAGGGGATAGCTCTGTGGACCAGCACAGGGAGCAATCGACAGGTCGGGGAGTGGGGGGAAGGCCAGCACATGGAGTGATTGGTGGGGTGGGGATGGGGGGGTACACGGACTGATCGGCGGTGGTGGGTGAGATCCGCACTGGGAGGGGGCAAGGGGGGAGAAACCAGGATAGGGAGCGATCAGCAGAGGGGGGCCGTGGAGGGAATCGTGTCAGGGGACCGGTCAAGAAGGTCCCGATACCCCAATGCTGGCGACCTGTGTTGCCGTGGGTGGGTAGGGGGTACTTACACTGCTGCCGGTGATGGCTTGGGGGGGGGGGGAGGATTGGCAGGATGTCTCCATACCCACCCCACACACACTGTTGAGAATCGCACTTCTGTCAAAAAAGTAACTGTGTCATAAGATTGCATTTTCAAACTCACCTAAAAACAGGTCCAAACTCTCCATTTTCTCACTCATTCGGCACTTAGAGATTTGTTTTCGTAAGATTGCACCCTCATTCTTACATTTCTGAGAACTAGAATCAGAAATGCCTCTTTTTTAGTTTGGGCTTAAAATGTGCTGGAGTTGATTTTAGTTGATAATGGCTTTAGAAAGGTGGGCGGGAAGTTGCAAAATGTGCTCACTGGTGTAAATTTCAGGCTTGGGCTAATTTAACTCTTGGGCCCAATTTTCATTTGACTCATGGAGATGTAGCAGCAGAAGTAGACCTTTTGCCTTATCGAGTCTGCTTAGCATTTAATGAGATCATGACTGATCTGAAGTGATAATCCTCAACTCCACTTTCCCGTTTTATCCCCATAACCCTCGATTCCCTTGCATTGAAAATTTGTCTATCTCAGCCTTGAGCATACGTGACGGCCCAGCCTCTACAGCCTTCTGTGGTAAATAATTCCACAGATTCACTACCCTGTGAGAGAAGAAATCCCTCCTCATCTCTGTCTTAAGTAAAGGTAATCCCTTACTTTGAGATTATGGCCTAGATTCTCCCACAAGGGGGAACAACCTCTCAGCTTCTACCCTGTCAAGCCCCCTGCTTCAATATGTCTCAATAAGATCACCTCTCATTCTTCTGAACTCAAATGAGTATAAGCCCAACCTACTCAGTCTCTCCTCCATACTTGAGATCAACCTAGCAAACCTTTGCTGGACTGCCTCCAGTGCCAGTATACAGACCAAAACTGTTCACAGTATTCCAGGCATGGTCTAACCACTGCTTTGTACAGTTTTAGCAAGACTTCCATATTTTTATATTCCATTTCCGTTGAAGTGAAAGCCAACATTCCATTTGCCTTCTCTATTATCTGCTGAAGTTGCATGCTAACTTTTTGTGATTTATGCACAAAAACCCCCAAATCCCTCTATGCTTCAGCTTTTTGCAGTCTTTCCCCATTTAGATAATATTCAGCTCCTTTATTATTTCTACCAAAGGGCATAACTTCAGATTTTCCTACCTTATATTCCATCTGCTAAGTTTTTACCCATTCATGTAACCTGTCTAAATCCCTCTGTAGACTCTTTGTGTCATCTTCACCACTTGCCTTCCTCCCTATTTTTGAGTCATCTGCAAACTTGGCAATAGTACATTCACTTCCCTCATCCAAGTCATTAATATATATTGTAAATAATTATGGCCCAGCACTGATCCCTGTGGCACTCCATTAGTTATAGGTTGTCATCCTCAAAATGCTCCTCTTAACCCATTAGTTAGCCTTCTATTTGTTCTATTAGTTAACCTTCCTCTTATCCCAACTCTCTATCTTCCATTAGTTAGTGCATTAGCATGGATAGAGGATTAGCTATCAAGGAGATCAAATTGAATCCCTGGAATTATTGCCTCTGAGACTGGACCCCTGTCGTACCAAGTAGACGAGGAGGGATAGATTGTTCATAAACTTGTGGGTCACTTGAGGAGTAGAGAGATGCTCCAACAGTCAATGTTGCCATCAGGAAATGTTTTTGAATCTGTAAGCACCTAAGTACCTGATTGACCAGTTATAGACTTAATTGATGTCTCTGTGGAAGCAACTAGTAATGAACTGCCTGTACAAGAAGAGGTACCTATTTTTGCAGTTCTTATTAATGTTGATCCTGTGGAAACATCTCAGACTACAGAATTACGCTGCTCTACAAGAAACAGAAAAAAACTTCAAAGACTCGATTTATAATATGTCCAATTCATGTATATAATGTTTAGTTAGAATTGAGGACTGAGTAACTTAGTTATTGACGCTTGTGTAAAAGAGTGAAGGGGGAGATGTGGCAATTTGTGGTGATTTCTTATTAATAAATCCCTTTTGTTTTCACTAATGAAGTCTCTGAAAGTGCATCATTACAATTAACTTGATTGAAAGGGCTCTGCATTGTAGCCAAATATGCTGATGATACAAAGATAGGTAGGAAAGAAAATTGTGAAGTGGATATAAAGGGCGGGATTCTTCAATCTCGTATGCCCTGCCACCTCTGCCAGCAAAAACGGAGAAATTGGTGCTCAGCCAAAACTCCATTCACTACAGCGGGTCTGGAGAATCAAAACCACAGGAGAGGTTAGAGAATTCCAGCCACAGTATCTGCAAAGAGATATAGATAGTTTAAGTGAGTGGTCACAAATTTGGCAAATGGAGTATAATGTGGGGAACTGTGTCCACTTTGAAAAGAACAGAAAATCAGAATATTGGTTAAATTGGGACTGGTACAGAGGGATCTGGGTATCCTCATAATTGAATCACAAAAGATTATCAGGGAGATACACCAAATAATTAGAAAGTAAATGCAATGTTAGCCTTTTTGCAGTGGGATGGAGCATAAAAGTAGCAAAGTCTTGCTACAACTGTACAGAGCATTAATGAGATCGCACCGGGATATTCTTGCACTGGAGACAATTCAGAGAAGTTTTATTAGGTTGCTTTCTGGGCTGAAAATGTTGCCTTATTAGGAAAGATTGAGCAGCTAGGGGACACGGTATAAAAATTAGGGGGCCTCATTTATGACAAATGAGGATAGATTTCTCTCAAAGCATTGTTAATCTTTGGAATTCTCTACTAGAAAAAGCAGCGGAGGCTTTGTCATTGAACGTTTTTCAAGACTGAGGTAGTCAGATTTTTCATCTACAAAGGAAGCAAGGATTATGGGGAGGTCAGGCAGGAAAGTAGAGCTAAGGCCTCAAATCAGGCCAACTGTAATCTTATTGAATAGTAGAGCAAGCTTATGAGGCCAAGTAGACCATTCCTGCTGCTATTTCTTATGTTCTTAGGCTCTTATGTTCTTAATAAGATATTTTATGTTTCCTGGAATATGCGATCCATTTTGGTATGCATTAACAGTTATCTGACATTCAGTTCATCACAGAGTGTACTTTGCACAGTTGGCGTTTGAGAATAAGATCCTGCTACATTTCAAAATAAGTAGCATTTTTATGTATGCCATCATTGATTGATATTAGTTGGGTATCAATCATTTTATGAAGAAACAGCAAATTATAGTTATTCTGTTGCCAGCAGATTTAAGGACAGTATGGTGTTTCACTTAATTGGAGTAGCATCTGACTGTTGATGTAACTTGGAATTACATATTGTAGTCAGAGACTATTGACAAGTGGGAGAGAGATAATTTGTTAATGTGTCTACCTTTTTGATTTATTATTGTCACATGTATTAGTGTACAGTGAAAATTATTGTTTCTTGCATGCTATACAGACAAAACATACCTTCATAGAGAAGGAAAGGGTGCAGAATTATAGTGTTACAGTCATAGGTAGGGTGTAGAGAAAGATCAACTTAATATGAGGTATGTCCATTCAAAAGTCTGATGGCAGCAGGGATGAAGCTGTTCTTGAGTCTGTTGGTACGTGATCTCAGACTTTTGTATCGTTTTCCCGACGGATGAAGGTGGATGAGAGTATGTCTGGGATGCGTGGGGTCCTTGATTATGCTGGCTGCTTTTCCGAGGCAGCGGGAAGTGTAGACGGAGTCAGTGGATGGGAGGCTGGTTTACGTGATGGACTAGGCTTTGTTCATGACCCTTTGTAGTTTCTTGTGGCCTTGGACAGAACAGGAACCATACTAAACTGTGATACAATCAGAAAGAATGCTTTCTATGGTGCATCTGTAAAAGTTGGTGAGAGTTGTAGTGGACATGCCAAATTTCCTTAGCCTCCTGAGAAAATAGAGGTTTTGATGGGCATTCTTAACTATAGCGTTGGCATGTAGGGACCAGGACAGGTTGTTGGTGACCTGGACACTAGAAACTTGAAGCTCTCGACCATTTGTGACAAAAACGGTTGACGAAGGAAGGGCCGTGGATGTCGTCTATATGGATTTCAGTAAGGCATTTGACAAAGTCCCACATGGCAGGTTGGTTAAGAAGGTTAAGGCTCATGGGATACAAGGAGAAGTGGCTAGATGGGTGGAGAACTGGCTTGGCCATAGGAGACAGAGGGTAGTGGTCGAAGGGTCTTTTTCCGGCTGGAGGTCTGTGACCAGTGGTGTTCCGCAGGGCTCTGTACTGGGACCTCTGCTATTTGTGATATATATAAATGATTTGGAAGAAGGTGTAACTGGTGTAATCAGCAAGTTTGCGGATGACACGAAGATGGCTGGACTTGCGGATAGCGAAGAGCATTGTCGGGCAATACAGCAGGATATAGATAGGCTGGAAAATTGGGCGGAGAGGTGGCAGATGGAGTTTAATCCGGATAAATGCGAAGTGATGCATTTTGGAAGAAATAATGTAGGGAGGAGTTATACAATAAATGGCAGAGTCATCAGGAGTATAGAAACACAGAGGGACCTAGGTGTGCAAGTCCACAAATCCTTGAAGGTGGCAACACAGGTGGAGAAGGTGGTGAAGAAGGCATATGGTATGCTTGCCTTTATAGGACGGGGTATAGAGTATAAAAGCTGAAGTCTGATGATGCAGCTGTATAGAACGCTGGTTAGGCCACATTTGGAGTACTGCGTCCAGTTCTGGTCGCCACACTACCAGAAGGACGTGGAGGCGTTAGAGAGAGTGCAGAGAAGGTTTACCAGGATGTTGCCTGGTATGGAGGGTCTTAGCTATGAGCAGAGATTGGGTAAACTGGGGTTGTTCTCCCTGGAAAGACGGAGAATGAGGGGAGGTCTAATAGAGGTGTACAAGATTATGAAGGGTATAGATAGGGTGAACAGTGGGAAGCTTTTTCCCAGATCTGAAGTGACGTTCACGAGGGGTCACGGGCTCAAGGTGAGAGGGGCGAAGTATAACTCAGATATTAGAGGGATGTTTTTTACACAGAGGGTGGTGGGGGCCTGGAATGCGCTCATTGTTCCACAGGAGCAGGCTGAGGGTAAGAAAGATTGTGTCTGCATTTTATGTATTTATTTATTTTTCAGTTAAATTTGGCTTAAAAATCGGAGTTTTTTTTTCAAAACAGGGAGTAGGCCCAGGAGCAGCCTGGGGAAGGTTTAAAAAGGGCTAATTTAAAAAGGAGGTTTTTTTTTTCAGAACAGGGAGTAGACCCAGGAGCAGCCTGGGGAAGGTTTAAAAAGTGCTTACCTTGGAGGTTTCAGCCTCTTTGTTCCACAGGAGCAGGCTGAGGGCAAGAAATATTGTGTCTGCATTTTATTTATTTATTTTTCAGTTAAATTTGGCTTAAAAATCGGAGGTTTTTTCCAAAACAGGGAGTAGGCCCAGGAGCAGCCTGGGGAAGGTTTTTTGGAGGGTTTAAAAGCAGGCCGCACTTTTGAGTGGGCAGCGTCTGGAGCGGGCAGTGGAGTGAGCAGGGAGCAGAGTGTGAGCTGTAAGGGCTTTGGCTCACAGGGCTTCGGCGAAGGCGAGGAAGGTTGTTTGTTTTCTTCTGTTACACCCCCTTTTTTTGTTTTATCTCCCAAAAACTAAAAAAGAAATGGCTGGTATGAGTGGGAGGCCAGTATACTGCATTCGGTGTGGGATGTGGGAGTTCCTGGAGACAACTTGCCTCCCGGAAGTCCATATCTGTGCCAGATGTGTGGAACTGCAACTCCTGAAGGATCGTGTAAGGGAGCTGGAGCTGAGGCTCGATGAACTCAGTTTAGTTAGGGAAAATGAGAGATTAATAGATTAAAGTTATAGTCAGGTAGTGACACCAGGGTCTCGGAAGGAAGACACGTGGGTCACAGTTAGGAGGGGTAATAGTCAGAAGGGTGATGTGCCAGAAAGTACCCCAGTGGCAGTCTCCCATAAAAGAAAGGGATGGGCAACAGATGGGAGAAGGGAAGGGAGTGAGCAGTCTGTGGAGGGATCCCCTGTGGTTGTCCCCCTCCAAAATAGGTATATTGTTTTGGATTCTGTGGAGGGGGATGACCCTCCAGGGGTAAGCCACGAGGACCAGATCACCTCCACGGAGACAGGCT
The DNA here is from genome assembly GCF_964213995.1 of Mustelus asterias. NCBI lineage: Eukaryota > Metazoa > Chordata > Chondrichthyes > Carcharhiniformes > Triakidae > Mustelus > Mustelus asterias. The sequence continues at coordinate 44,659 of NW_027592777.1, forward strand.
CAGGGGTCCGGAAGGGAAAGAAGGGGTTTAGGAGAGCGATAGTTGTGGGGGACGCAATGGTTAGAGGCACGGACAGGCGGTTCTGTGGGAGTGAACGAGAATCCAGGATGGTAGTCTGCCTCCCTGGTGCCGGGGTACTGGATGTCTCCGAGAGGGTAGGAAGCATATTTAAAAAGGAAGGAAGTCAAACGGATGTGATTATACACATTGGTGAAAATGATGTAGGTAGGAAGAGCAGGGGGGTCATACGAGAGAAATTCAGGGAGTTGGGTGCTAGGCTAAAAAGTAAGGCCTCCAGGGTAGCAATCTCTGGACTGCTCCCAGTGTCGAGTGCAAGTGAGGCTCGGAACAGGGAGATTCTACAGTTGAACGTGTGGCTAAAGGACTGGTGCAAGAGGGAGGGTTTAAAATTCATAGATAACTGGGAAATCTTCAAGTCAGGATGGCAACTGTACAGAAAGGATGGGTTAACTGGAAGTGAGCAAATATCCTGGCTGGGAGTTTTGCTAGAGTGTTTCGGCAGGATTTAAACTAGTATGGCAGGGGGGTGGGGAACAAAACAGTAGGTCAGTAAATACTGAGGCTGGGGTTGAGCTGGGGGCCAGGGCAAGGCTAGCTAAGAAGAGGAGCACTCTGGAGGAGGATGACCTGAGTGGGCCTGGAGGTCTGGAGTGCATCTGCTTCAATGCGAGGAGCGTAACGGGTAAAACAGACGAACCTAGGGCCTTAATGCTTATGCGGAATTTGGATGTGGTTGCGGTGACGGAAACTTGGTTAAAAGGACAGGACTGGCAGCTGAATATTCCGGGGTATAAGTATTTTAGGCGAGACAGAGGAGGGGCTAAAAAAGGTGGGGGAGTAGCGATATTAGTTAAGGAGCATATTACCGCGGTGCAGAGGGTAGACAACTTAGAGGGGTCATGTACTGAGTCTCTGTGGGTGGAACTCAGAAACAGGAAGGGTGCAGTCACTAGGCTGGGGGTGTACTACAGACCACCCAACAGCCCACGGGAAGTGGAGGAAAGGATATGTCAGGAGATTCTG
>NW_027592778.1:0-45644 GCF_964213995.1 Mustelus asterias
CGGGGTGGCGGTCGGGACCGAGGTCCGGGGTGGCGGTCGGGACCGAGGTCCGGGGTGGCGGTCGGGACCGAGGTCCGGGGTGGCGGTCGGGACCGAGGTCCGGGGTGGCGGTCGGGACCGAGGTCCGGACCGAGGTCCGGGGTGGCGGTCGGGACCGAGGTCCGGGGTGGCCGTCGGGACCGAGGTCCGGGGTGGCGGTCGGGACCGAGGACCGGGGTGGCGGTCGGGACCGAGGTCCGGGGTGGCGGTCGGGACCGAGGTCCGGGGTGGCGGTCGGGACCGAGGTCCGGGGTGGCGGTCGGGACCGAGGTCCGGGGTGGCGGTCGGGACCGAGGTCCGGGGTGGCGGTCGGGACCGAGGTCCGGGGTGGCGGTCGGGACCGAGGTCCGGGGTGGCGGTCGGGACCGAGGTCCGGGGTGGCGGTCGGGACCGAGGTCCGGGGTGGCGGTCGGGACCGAGGTCCGGGGTGGCGGACGGGACCGAGGTCCGGGGTGGCGGTCGGGACCGAGGTCCGGGGTGGCGGTCGGGACCGAGGTCCGGGGTGGGGGTCGGGATCGAGGTCCGGGGTGGCGGTCGGGACCGAGGTCCGGGGTGGCGGTCGGGACCGAGGTCCGGGGTGGCGGTCGGGACCGAGGTCCGGGGTGGCGGTCGGGACCGAGGTCCGGGGTGGCGGTCGGGACCGAGGTCCGGGGTGGCGGTCGGGACCGAGGTCCGGGGTGGCGGTCGGGACCGAGGTCCGGGGTGGCGGTCGGGACCGAGGTCCGGGGTGGCGGTCGGGACCAAGGTCCGGAGTGGCGGTCGGGACCAAGGTCTGGGGTGACGGTCGGGACCAAGGTCCGGGCTGGCGGTCGGAACCAACGTCCGGGCTGGCGGGCGGAACGAAGCTGCGGATGGCGGGCGGAACGAACGTCTGAGCTAGCGGTCGGAACCAACGTCCAGGGTGGCGGTCGGAATCAAGATCCGGGGTGGCGGTCGGTACCAAGGTCCGGGGTGGCGGTCGGAAACAAGTTCGAAGGTGGAGATCGGAACCAAGGTCCTGGAGGGCGGTCGGAACAAAGGGGAGGTGGGCGGAACCAGGGTGGCGGTGGCGGTGGAAAGCAGGGTCCGGGGTGGCGTTCGGAACCAACGACCGGGGTGGCGGTCGGAACCAACGACCGGGGTGGGGGTCGCAACCAAGGTCCGGTGTGGCGGTCGGAACCAAGGTCCGGGGTGGCGGTCGGAACCAAGGTCCGAGGTGGCGGTCGGAACCAAGGTCCGAGGTGGCGGTCGGAACCAAGGTCCGGAGTGGCGGTCGGAACCAAGGTCGGGGGAGGCGGTCGGAACCAAGGTCGGGGGTGGCGTTCGGAACCAAGGTCCGGGGTGGCGGTCGGGCCCAAGGTCCGGGGTGGCGGTCGGAACCACGGTCTGGGATGGCGGACGGAAACAAGGTCCGGGGTGGCGTTCGGAACCAACGTCCGGTAATGCGGTCGGAACCAAGGGCCGGGAGGGCGGTGGCGGTGGAAAGCAGGGTCCAGGGTGGCGTTCGGAACCAACGACCGGGGTGGCGGTCGGGAACGAGGCCCGTGGTGGCGGTCGGGACCGAGGCCCGGGCCGGCGGTCGGGACCAAGGTCCGGGCCGGCGGTCGGGACCAAGGTCCGGGCCGGCGGTCGGGACCAAGGTCCGGGCCGGCGGTCGCGACCAAGGTCCGGGCCGGCGGTCGCGACCAAGGTCCGGGCCGGCGGTCGGGACCAAGGTCCGGGCCGGCGGTCGGGACCAAGGTCCGAGCCGGCGGTCGGGACCAAGGTCCGGGCCGGCGGTCGGGACCAAGGTCCGGGCCGGCGGTCGGGACCAAGGTCCGGGCCGGCGGTCGGGACCAAGGTCCGGGCCGGCGGTCGGGACCAAGGTCCGGGCCGGCGGTCGGGACCAAGGTCCGGGGTGGCGGTCGGGACCAAGGTCCGGGGTGGCGGTCGGGACCAAGGTCCGGGGTGGCGGTCGGGACCAAGGTCCGGGGTGGCGGTCGGGACCAAGGTCCGGGGTGGCGGTCGGGACCAAGGTCCGGGGTGGCGGTCGGGACCAAGGTCCGGGGTGGCGGTCGGGACCAAGGTCCGGGGTGGCGGTCGGGACCAAGGTCCGGGGTGGCGGTCGGGACCAAGGTCCGGGGTGGCGGTCGGGACCAAGGTCCGGGGTGGCGGTCGGGACCAAGGTCCGGGGTGGCGGTCGGGACCAAGGTCCGGGGTGGCGGTCGGGACCAAGGTCCGGGGTGGCGGTCGGGACCAAGGTCCGGGGTGGCGGTCGGGACCAAGGTCCGGGGTGGCGGTCGGGACCAAGGTCCGGGGTGGCGGTCGGGACCAAGGTCCGGGGTGGCGGTCGGGACCAAGGTCCGGGGTGGCGGTCGGGACCAAGGTCCGGGGTGGCGTTCGGGACCAAGGTCCGGGGTGGCGGTCGGGACCAAGGTCCGGGGTGGCGGTCGGGACCAAGGTCCGGGGTGGCGGTCGGGACCAAGGTCCGGGGTGGCGGTCGGGACCAAGGTCCGGGGTGGCGGTCGGGACCAAGGTCCGGGGTGGCGGTCGGGACCAAGGTCCGGAGTGGCGGTCGGGACCAAGGTCCGGGGTGACGGTCGGGACCAAGGTCCGGGCTGGCGGTCGGCACCAACGTCCGGGCTGGCGGGCGGAACGAAGGTGCGGATGGCGGGCGGAACGAACGTCTGAGCTAGCGGTCGGAACCAACGTCCAGGGTGGCGGTCGGAATCAAGATCCGGGGTGGCGGTCGGTACCAAGGTCCGGGGTGGCGGTCGGAAACAAGTTCGAAGGTGGAGATCGGAACCAAGGTCCTGGAGGGCGGTCGGAACCAGGGTGGCGGTGGCGGTGGAAAGCAGGGTCCGGGGTGGCGTTCGGAACCAACGACCGGGGTGGCGGTCGGAACCAATGACCGGGGTGGCGGTCGCAACCAAGGTCCGGTGTGGCGGTCGGAACCAAGGTCCGGGGTGGCGGTCGGAACCAAGGTCCGAGGTGGCGGTCGGAACCAAGGTCCGAGGTGGCGGTCGGAACCAAGGTCCGGAGTGGCGGTCGGAACCAAGGTCGGGGGAGGCGGTCGGAACCAAGGTCGGGGAGGCGGTCGGAAGCAAGGTCGGGGGTGGCGTTCGGAACCAAGGTCCGGGGTGGCGGTCGGGCCCAAGGTCCAGGGTGGCGGTCGGAACCACGGTCCGGGATGGCGGACGGAAACAAGGTCCGGGGTGGCGTTCGGAACCAACGTCCGGTAATGCGGTCGGAACCAAGGGGCGGGAGGGCGGTGGCGGTGGAAAGCAGGGTCCAGGGTGGCGTTCGGAACCAACGACCGGGGTGGCGGTCGGGAACGAGGCCCGGGGTGGCGGTCGGGACCGAGGCCCGGGCCGGCGGTCAGGACCAAGGTCCGGGCCGGCGGTCGGGACCGAAGTCCGAGCCGGCGGTCGGGACCAAGGTCCGGGGTGGCGGTCGGGACCAAGGTCCGGGGTGGCGGTCGGGACCAAGGTCCGGAGTGGCGGTCGGGACCAAGGTCCGGGGTGACGGTCGGGACCAAGGTCCGGGCTGGCGGTCGGGACCGAGGTCCGGGCTGGCGGTCGGGACCGAGGGCCGGGCTGGCGGTCGGGACCGAGGTCCGGGCTGGCGGTCGGGACCGAGGTCCGGGCTGGCGGTCGGGACCGAGGTCCGGGCTGGCGGTCGGGACCGAGGTCCGGGCTGGCGGTCGGGACCCAGGTCCGGGCTGGCGGTCGGGACCCAGGTCCGGGCTGGCGGTCGTGACCCAGGTACGGGCTGGCGGTCGGGACCAAGGTACGGGCTGGCGGTCGGGACCCAGGTCCGGGCTGGCGGTCGGGACCAAGGTCCGGGCTGGCGGTCGGGACCAAGGTCCGGGCTGGCGGTCGGGACCGAGCTCCGGGGTGGCGGTCGGGACCGAGCTCCGTGGTGGCGGTCGGGACCGAGCTCCGTGGTGGCGGTCGGGACCGAGCTCCGTGGTGGCGGTCGGGACCGAGCTCCGGGGTGGCGGTCGGGACCGAGCTCCGGGGTGGCGGTCGGGACCGAGCTCCGTGGTGGCGGTCGGGACCGAGCTCCGGGGTGGCGGTCGGGACCGGGCTCCGGGGTGGCGGTCGGGACCGAGCTCCGGGGTGGCGGTCGGGACCGAGCTCCGGGGTGGCGGTCGGGACCGAGCTCCGGGGTGGCGGTCGGGACCGAGCTCCGGGGTGGCGGTCGGGACCGAGCTCCGGGGTGGCGGTCGGGACCGAGCTCCGGGGTGGCGGTCGGGACCGAGCTCCGGGGTGGCGGTCGGGACCGAGCTCCGGGGTGGGGGTCGGGACCGAGCTCCGGGGTGGGGGTCGGGACCGAGCTCCGGGGTGGGGGTCGGGACCGAGCTCCGGGGTGGCGGTCGGGACCGAGCTCCGGGGTGGCGGTCGGGACCGAGCTCCGGGGTGGCGGTCGGGACCGAGCTCCGGGGTGGCGGTCGGGACCGAGCTCCGGAGTGGCGGTCGGGACCGAGGTCCGGGATGGCGGTCGGGACCGAGGTCCGGGATGGCGGTCGGGACCGAGGTCCGGGCTGGCGGTCGGGACCGACGTCCGGGCTGGCGGTCGGGACCGAGGTCCGGAGTGGCGGTCGGGACCAAGGTCCGGGGTGACGGTCGGGACCAAGGTCCGGGCTGGCGGTCGGCACCAACGTCCGGGCTGGCGGGCGGAACGAAGGTGCGGATGGCGGGCGGAACGAACGTCTGAGCTAGCGGTCGGAACCAACGTCCAGGGTGGCGGTCGGAATCAAGATCCGGGGTGGCGGTCGGTACCAAGGTCCGGGGTGGCGGTCGGAAACAAGTTCGAAGGTGGAGATCGGAACCAAGGTCCTGGAGGGCGGTCGGAACCAGGGTGGCGGTGGCGGTGGAAAGCAGGGTCCGGGGTGGCGTTCGGAACCAACGACCGGGGTGGCGGTCGGAACCAATGACCGGGGTGGCGGTCGCAACCAAGGTCCGGTGTGGCGGTCGGAACCAAGGTCCGGGGTGGCGGTCGGAACCAAGGTCCGAGGTGGCGGTCGGAACCAAGGTCCGAGGTGGCGGTCGGAACCAAGGTCCGGAGTGGCGGTCGGAACCAAGGTCGGGGGAGGCGGTCGGAACCAAGGTCGGGGAGGCGGTCGGAAGCAAGGTCGGGGGTGGCGTTCGGAACCAAGGTCCGGGGTGGCGGTCGGGCCCAAGGTCCAGGGTGGCGGTCGGAACCACGGTCCGGGATGGCGGACGGAAACAAGGTCCGGGGTGGCGTTCGGAACCAACGTCCGGTAATGCGGTCGGAACCAAGGGGCGGGAGGGCGGTGGCGGTGGAAAGCAGGGTCCAGGGTGGCGTTCGGAACCAACGACCGGGGTGGCGGTCGGGAACGAGGCCCGGGGTGGCGGTCGGGACCGAGGCCCGGGCCGGCGGTCAGGACCAAGGTCCGGGCCGGCGGTCGGGACCGAAGTCCGAGCCGGCGGTCGGGACCAAGGTCCGGGGTGGCGGTCGGGACCAAGGTCCGGGGTGGCGGTCGGGACCAAGGTCCGGAGTGGCGGTCGGGACCAAGGTCCGGGGTGACGGTCGGGACCAAGGTCCGGGCTGGCGGTCGGGACCGAGGTCCGGGCTGGCGGTCGGGACCGAGGGCCGGGCTGGCGGTCGGGACCGAGGTCCGGGCTGGCGGTCGGGACCGAGGTCCGGGCTGGCTGTCGGGACCGAGGTCCGGGCTGGCGGTCGGGACCGAGGTCCGGGCTGGCGGTCGGGACCCAGGTCCGGGCTGGCGGTCGGGACCCAGGTCCGGGCTGGCGGTCGTGACCCAGGTCCGGGCTGGCGGTCGGGACCAAGGTACGGGCTGGCGGTCGGGACCCAGGTCCGGGCTGGCGGTCGGGACCAAGGTCCGGGCTGGCAGTCGGGACCAAGGTCCGGGCTGGCGGTCGGGACCGAGCTCCGGGGTGGCGGTCGGGACCGAGCTCCGTGGTGGCGGTCGGGACCGAGCTCCGTGGTGGCGGTCGGGACCGAGCTCCGTGGTGGCGGTCGGGACCGAGCTCCGGGGTGGCGGTCGGGACCGAGCTCCGGGGTGGCGGTCGGGACCGAGCTCCGTGGTGGCGGTCGGGACCGAGCTCCGGGGTGGCGGTCGGGACCGGGCTCCGGGGTGGCGGTCGGGACCGAGCTCCGGGGTGGCGGTCGGGACCGAGCTCCGGGGTGGCGGTCGGGACCGAGCTCCGGGGTGGCGGTCGGGACCGAGCTCCGGGGTGGCAGTCGGGACCGAGCTCCGGGGTGGCGGTCGGGACCGAGCTCCGGGGTGGCGGTCGGGACCGAGCTCCGGGGTGGGGGTCGGGACCGAGCTCCGGGGTGGGGGTCGGGACCGAGCTCCGGGGTGGGGGTCGGGACCGAGCTCCGGGGTGGCGGTCGGGACCGAGCTCCGGGGTGGCGGTCGGGACCGAGCTCCGGGGTGGCGGTCGGGACCGAGCTCCGGGGTGGCGGTCGGAAACAAGTTCGAAGGTGGAGATCGGAACCAAGGTCCTGGAGGGCGGTCGGAACAAAGGGGAGGTGGGCGGAACCAGGGTGGCGGTGGCGGTGGAAAGCAGGGTCCGGGGTGGCGTTCGGAACCAACGACCGGGGTGGCGGTCGGAACCAACGACCGGGGTGGGGGTCGCAACCAAGGTCCGGTGTGGCGGTCGGAACCAAGGTCCGGGGTGGCGGTCGGAACCAAGGTCCGAGGTGGCGGTCGGAACCAAGGTCCGAGGTGGCGGTCGGAACCTAGGTCCGGAGTGGCGGTCGGAACCAAGGTCGGGGGAGGCGGTCGGAACCAAGGTCGGGGGTGGCGTTCGGAACCAAGGTCCGGGGTGGCGGTCGGGCCCAAGGTCCAGGGTGGCGGTCGGAACCACGGTCCGGGATGGCGGACGGAAACAAGGTCCGGGGTGGCGTTCGGAACCAACGTCCGGTAATGCGGTCGGAACCAAGGGCCGGGAGGGCGGTGGCGGTGGAAAGCAGGGTCCAGGGTGGCGTTCGGAACCAAAGACCGGGGTGGCGGTCGGGAACGAGGCCCGTGGTGGCGGTCGGGACCGAGGCCCGGGCCGGCGGTCGGGACCGAGGTCCGGGCCGGCGGTCGGGACCAAGGTCCGGGCCGGCGGTCGGGACCAAGGTCCGGGCCGGCGGTCGCGACCAAGGTCCGGGCCGGCGGTCGCGACCAAGGTCCGGGCCGGCGGTCGGGACCAAGGTCCGGGCCGGCGGTCGGGACCAAGGTCCGAGCCGGCGGTCGGGACCAAGGTCCGGGCCGGCGGTCGGGACCAAGGTCCGGGCCGGCGGTCGGGACCAAGGTCCGGGCCGGCGGTCTGGACCAAGGTCCGGGCCGGCGGTCGGGACCAAGGTCCGGGCCGGCGGTCGGGACCAAGGTCCCGGCCGGCGGTCGGGACCAAGGTCCGGGCCGGCGGTCGGGACCAAGGTCCGGGCCGGCGGTCGGGACCAAGGTCCGGGCCGGCGGTCGGGACCAAGGTCCGGGCCGGCGGTCGGGACCAAGGTCCGGGGTGGCGGTCGGGACCAAGGTCCGGGCCGGCGGTCGGGACCAAGGTCCGGGGTGGCGGTCGGGACCAAGGTCCGGGGTGGCGGTCGGGACCAAGGTCCGGGGTGGCGGTCGGGACCAAGGTCCGGGGTGGCGGTCGGGACCAAGGTCCGGGGTGGCGGTCGGGACCAAGGTCCGGGGTGGCGGTCGGGACCAAGGTCCGGGGTGGCGGTCGGGACCAAGGTCCGGGGTGGCGGTCGGGACCAAGGTCCGGGGTGGCGTTCGGGACCAAGGTCCGGGGTGGCGGTCGGGACCAAGGTCCGGGGTGGCGGTCGGGACCAAGGTCCGGGGTGGCGGTCGGGACCAAGGTCCGGGGTGGCGGTCGGGACCAAGGTCCGGGGTGGCGGTCGGGACCAAGGTCCGGAGTGGCGGTCGGGACCAAGGTCCGGGCTGGCGGTCGGAACCAACGTCCGGGCTGGCGGGCGGAACGAAGGTGCGGATGGCGGGCGGAACGAACGTCTGAGCTAGCGGTCGGAACCAACGTCCGGGGTGGCGGTCGGAATCAAGATCCGGGGTGGCGGTCGGTACCAAGGTCCGGGGTGGCGGTCGGAAACAAGTTCGAAGGTGGAGATCGGAACCAAGGTCCTGGAGGGCGGTCGGAACCAGGGTGGCGGTGGCGGTGGAAAGCAGGGTCCGGGGTGGCGTTCGGAACCAACGACCGGGGTGGCGGTCGGAACCAACGACCGGGGTGGCGGTCGCAACCAAGGTCCGGTGTGGCGGTCGGAACCAAGGTCCGGGGTGGCGGTCGGAACCAAGGTCCGAGGTGGCGGTCGGAACCAAGGTCCGAGGTGGCGGTCGGAACCAAGGTCTGGAGTGGCGGTCGGAACCAAGGTCGGGGGAGGTGGTCGGAACCAAGGTCGGGGAGGCGGTCGGAAGCAAGGTCGGGGGTGGCGTTCGGAACCAAGGTCCGGGGTGGCGGTCGGGCCCAAGGTCCAGGGTGGCGGTCGGAACCACGGTCCGGGATGGCGGACGGAAACAAGGTCCGGGGTGGCGTTCGGAACCAACGTCCGGTAATGCGGTCGGAACCAAGGGCCGGGAGGGCGGTGGCGGTGGAAAGCAGGGTCCAGGGTGGCGTTCGGAACCAACGACCGGGGTGGCGGTCGGGAACGAGGCCCGGGGTGGCGGTCGGGACCGAGGCCCGGGCCGGCGGTCAGGACCAAGGTCCGGGCCGGCGGTCGGGACCGAGGTCCAGGCCGGCGGTCGGGACCGAGGTCCGGGGTGGCGGTCGGGACCGAGGTCGGGGGTGGCGGTCGGGACGAGGTCCGGGTGGCGGTTGAGACCAAGGTCGGGGGTGGCGGTCGGGACCAAGGTCCGGGGTGGCGGTCGGGACCAAGGTCCGGGGTGGCGGTCGGGACCAAGGTCCGGAGTGGCGGTCGGGACCAAGGTCTGGGGTGACGGTCGGGACCAAGGTCCGGGCTGGCGGTCGGAACCAACGTCCGGGCTGGCGGGCGGAACGAAGCTGCGGATGGCGGGCGGAACGAACGTCTGAGCTAGCGGTCGGAACCAACGTCCAGGGTGGCGGTCGGAATCAAGATCCGGGGTGGCGGTCGGTACCAAGGTCCGGGGTGGCGGTCGGAAACAAGTTCGAAGGTGGAGATCGGAACCAAGGTCCTGGAGGGCGGTCGGAACAAAGGGGTGGTGGGCGGAACCAGGGTGGCGGTGGCGGTGGAAAGCAGGGTCCGGGGTGGCGTTCGGAACCAACGACCGGGGTGGCGGTCGGAACCAACGACCGGGGTGGCGGTCACAACCAAGGTCCGGTGTCGCGTTCGGAACCAAGGTCCGGGGTGGCGGTCGGAACCAAGGTCCGAGGTGGCGGTCGGAACCAAGGTCCGAGGTGGCGGTCGGAACCAAGGTCCGGAGTGGCGTTCGGAACCAAGGTCCGGGCCGGCGGTCGGGACCAAGGTCCGGGCCGGCGGTCGGGACCAAGGTCCGGGCCGGCGGTCGGGACCAAGGTCCGGGCCGGCGGTCGGGACCAAGGTCCGGGCCGGCGGTCGGGACCAAGGTCCGGGCCGGCGGTCGGGACCAAGGTCCGGGCCGGCGGTCGGGACCAAGGTCCGGGCCGGCGGTCGGGACCAAGGTCCGGGGTGGCGGTCGGGACCAAGGTCCGGGGTGGCGGTCGGGACCAAGGTCCGGGGTGGCGGTCGGGACCAAGGTCCGGGGTGGCGGTCGGGACCAAGGTCCGGGGTGGCGGTCGGGACCAAGGTCCGGGGTGGCGGTCGGGCCCAAGGTCCGGGGTGGCGGTCGGGACCAAGGTCCGGGGTGGCGGTCGGAACCAAGGTCCGGGGTGGCGGTCGGGACCAAGGTCCGGGCCGGCGGTCGGGACCAAGGTCCGGGGTGGCGGTCGGGACCAAGGTCCGGGGTGGCGGTCGGGACCAAGGTCCGGGTGGCGGTCGGGACCAAGGTCCGGGGTGGCGGTCGGGACCAAGGTCCGGGCTGGCGGTCGGGACCAAGGTCCGGGGTGGCGGTCGGGACCAAGGTCCGGGGTGGCGGTCGGGACCAATGTCCGGGGTGGCGGTCGGGACCAAGGTCCGGGGTGGCGGTCGGGACCAAGGTCCGGGGTGGCGGTCGGGACCAAGGTCCGGGGTGGAGGTCGGGACCAAGGTCCGGGGTGGCGGTCGGGACCATGGTCCGGGGTGGCGGTCGGGACCAAGGTCCGGCGTGGCGGTCGGAACCAAGGTCCGGGGTGGCGGTCGGGCCCAAGGTCCAGGGTGGCGGTCGGAACCACGGTCCGGGATGGCGGACGGAAACAAGGTCCGGGGTGGCGTTCGGAACCAACGTCCGGTAATGCGGTCGGAACCAAGGGCCGGGAGGGCGGTGGCGGTGGAAAGCAGGGTCCAGGGTGGCGTTCGGAACCAACGACCGGGGTGGCGGTCGGGAACGAGGCCCGGGGTGGCGGTCGGGACCGAGGCCCGGGCCGGCGGTCAGGACCAAGGTCCGGGCCGGCGGTCGGGACCGAGGTCCAGGCCGGCGGTCGGGACCGAGGTCCGGGGTGGCGGTCGGGACCGAGGTCGGGGGTGGCGGTCGGGACGAGGTCCGGGGTGGCGGTTGAGACCAAGGTCGGGGGTGGCGGTCGGGACCAAGGTCCGGGGTGGCGGTCGGGACCAAGGTCCGGGGTGGCGGTCGGGACCAAGGTCCGGAGTGGCGGTCGGGACCAAGGTCTGGGGTGACGGTCGGGACCAAGGTCCGGGCTGGCGGTCGGAACCAACGTCCGGGCTGGCGGGCGGAACGAAGCTGCGGATGGCGGGCGGAACGAACGTCTGAGCTAGCGGTCGGAACCAACGTCCAGGGTGGCGGTCGGAATCAAGATCCGGGGTGGCGGTCGGTACCAAGGTCCGGGGTGGCGGTCGGAAACAAGTTCGAAGGTGGAGATCGGAACCAAGGTCCTGGAGGGCGGTCGGAACAAAGGGGTGGTGGGCGGAACCAGGGTGGCGGTGGCGGTGGAAAGCAGGGTCCGGGGTGGCGTTCGGAACCAACGACCGGGGTGGCGGTCGGAACCAACGACCGGGGTGGCGGTCACAACCAAGGTCCGGTGTCGCGTTCGGAACCAAGGTCCGGGGTGGCGGTCGGAACCAAGGTCCGAGGTGGCGGTCGGAACCAAGGTCGGAGGTGGCGGTCGGAACCAAGGTCCGGAGTGGCGTTCGGAACCAAGGTCCGGGCCGGCGGTCGGGACCAAGGTCCGGGCCGGCGGTCAGGACCAAGGTCCGGGCCGGCGGTCGGGACCAAGGTCCGGGCCGGCGGTCGGGACCAAGGTCCGGGCCGGCGGTCGGGACCAAGGTCCGGGCCGGCGGTCGGGACCAAGGTCCGGGCCGGCGGTCGGGACCAAGGTCCGGGCCGGCGGTCGGGACCAAGGTCCGGGGTGGCGGTCGGGACCAAGGTCCGGGGTGGCGGTCGGGACCAAGGTCCGGGGTGGCGGTCGGGACCAAGGTCCGGGGTGGCGGTCGGGACCAAGGTCCGGGGTGGCGGTCGGGACCAAGGTCCGGGGTGGCGGTCGGGACCAAGGTCCGGGGTGGCGGTCGGGACCAAGGTCCGGGGTGGCGGTCGGAACCAAGGTCCGGGGTGGCGGTCGGGACCAAGGTCCGGGCCGGCGGTCGGGACCAAGGTCCGGGGTGGCGGTCGGGACCAAGGTCCGGGGTGGCGGTCGGGACCAAGGTCCGGGTGGCGGTCGGGACCAAGGTGCGGGGTGGCGGTCGGGACCAAGGTCCGGGCTGGCGGTCGGGACCAAGGTCCGGGGTGGCGGTCGGGACCAAGGTCCGGGGTGGCGGTCGGGACCAATGTCCGGGGTGGCGGTCGGGACCAAGGTCCGGGGTGGCGGTCGGGACCAAGGTCCGGGGTGGCGGTCGGGACCAAGGTCCGGGGTGGCGGTCGGGACCAAGGTCCGGGGTGGAGGTCGGGACCAAGGTCCGGGGTGGCGGTCGGGACCATGGTCCGGGGTGGCGGTCGGGACCAAGGTCCGGCGTGGCGGTCGGGACCAAGGTCCGGGGTGGCGGTCGGGACCAAGGTCCGGGGTGGCGTTCGGGACCAAGGTCCGGGGTTACGGTCGGGACCAAGGTCCGGGGTGGCGGTCGGGACCAAGGTCCGGGCTGGCGGTCGGATCCAACGTCCGGGCTGGCGGGCGGAACGAAGGTGCGGATGGCGGGCGGAACAAACGTCTGAGCTAGCGGTCGGAACCAAGGTCCAGGGTGGCGGTCGGAATCAAGATCCGGGGTGGCGGTCGGTACCAAGGTCCGGGGTGGCGGTCGGAAACAAGTTCGAAGGTGGAGATCGGAACCAAGGTCCTGGAGGGCGGTCGGAACAAAGGGGTGGTGGGCGGAACCAGGGTGGCGGTGGCGGTGGAAAGCAGGGTCCGGGGTGGCGTTCGGAACCAACGACCGGGGTGGCGGTCGGAACCAACGACCGGGGTGGCGGTCGCAACCAAGGTCCGGTGTGGCGGTCGGAACCAAGGTCCGGGGTGGCGGTCGGAACCAAGGTCCGAGGTGGCGGTCGGAACCAAGGTCCGAGGTGGCGGTCGGAACCAAGGTCCGGAGTGGCGGTCGGAACCAAGGTCGGGGGAGGCGGTCGGAACCAAGGTCGGGGAGGCGGTCGGAAGCAAGGTCGGGGGTGGCGTTCGGAACGAAGGTCCGGGGTGGCGGTCGGGCCCAAGGTCCAGGGTGGCGGTCGGAACCACGGTCCGGGATGGCGGACGGAAACAAGGTCCGGGGTGGCGTTCGGAACCAACGTCCGGTAATGCGGTCGGAACCAAGGGCCGGGAGGGCGGTGGCGGTGGAAAGCAGGGTCCAGGGTGGCGTTCGGAACCAACGACCGGGGTGGCGGTCGGGAACGAGGCCCGGGGTGGCGGTCGGGACCGAGGCCCGGGGTGGCGGTCGGGACCGAGCTCCGGGGTGGCGGTCGGGAGCGAGCTCCGGGGAGGCGGTCGGGACCGAGCTCCGGGGTGGCGGTCGGGACAGAGCTCCGGGGTGGCGGTCGGGACCGAGCTCCGGGGTGGCGGTCGGGACCGAGCACCGGGGTGGCGGTCGGGACCGAGCTCCGGGGTGGCGTTCGGGACCGAGCTCCGGGGTGGCGGTCGGGAACGAGGCCCGGGGTGGCGGTCGGGACCGAGGTCCGGGGTGGCGGTCGGGACCGAGGTCCGGGCCGGCGGTCGGGACCGAGGTCCGGGCCGGCGGTCGGGACCGAGGTCCGGGCCGGCGGTCGCGACCGAGGTCCGGGCCGGCGGTCGGGACCGAGGTCCGGGCCGGCGGTCGGGACCGAGGTCCGGGCCGGCGGTCGGGACCGAGGTCCGGGCCGGCGGTCGGGACCGAGGTCCGGGCCGGCGGTCGCGACCGAGGTCCGGGCCGGCGGTCGGGACCGAGGTCCGGGCCGGCGGTCGGGACCGAGGTCCGGGCCGGCGGTCGGGACCTAGGTCCGGGCCGGCGGTCGGGACCAAGGTCCGGGCCGGCGGTCGGGACCAAGGTCCGGGCCGGCTGTCGGGACCAAGGTCCGGGCCGGCGGTCGGGACCAAGGTCCGGGCCGGCGGTCGGGACCAAGGTCCGGGCCGGCGGTCGGGACCAAGGTCCGGGCCGGCGGTCGGGACCAAGGTCCGGGCCGGCGGTCGGGACCAAGGTCCGGGCCGGCGGTCGGGACCAAGGTCCGGGCCGGCGGTCGGGACCAAGGTCCGGGCCGGCGGTCGGGACCAAGGTCCGGGCCGGCGGTCGGGACCAAGGTCCGGGCCGGCGGTCGGGACCAAGGTCCGGGGTGGCGGTCGGGACCAAGGTCCGGGGTGGCGGTCGGGACCAAGGTCCGGGGTGGCGGTCGGGACCAAGGTCCGGGGTGGCGGTCGGGACCAAGGTCCGGGGTGGCGGTCGGGACCAAGGTCCGGGGTGGCGGTCGGGACCAAGGTCCGGGGTGGCGGTCGGGACCAAGGTCCGGGCCGGCGGTCGGGACCAAGGTCCGGGCCGGCGGTCGGGACCAAGGTCCGGGCCGGCGGTCGGGACCAAGGTCCGGGCCGGCGGTCGGGACCAAGGTCCGGGCCGGCGGTCGGGACCAAGGTCCGGGCCGGCGGTCGGGACCAAGGTCCGCGCCGGCGGTCGGGACCAAGGTCCGGGCCGGCGGACGGGACCAAGGTCCGGGGTGGCGGTCGGGACCAAGGTCCGGGCCGGCGGTCGGGACCAAGGTCCGGGGTGGCGGTCGGGACCAAGGTCCGGGCCGGCGGTCGGGACCAAGGTGCGGGGTGGCGGTCGGGACCAAGGTCCGGGGTGGCGGTCGGGACCAAGGTCCGGGGTGGCGGTCGGGACCAAGGTCCGGGGTGGCGGTCGGGACCAAGGTCCGGGGTGGCGGTCGGGACCAAGGTCCGGGGTGGCGGTCGGGACCAAGGTCCAGGGTGGCGGTCGGGACCAAGGTCCGGGGTGGCGGTCGGGACCAAGGTCCGGGGTGGCGGTCGGGACCAAGGTCCGGGGTGCCGGTCGGGACCAAGGTCCGGGTGGCGGTCGGGACCAAGGTCCGGGGTGGCGGTCGGGACCAAGGTCCGGGGTGGCGGTCGGGACCAAGGTCCGGGGTGGCGGTCGGGACCAAGGTCCGGGGTGGCGGTCGGGACCAAGGTCCGGGGTGGCGGTCGGGACCAAGGTCCGGGGTGGCGGTCGGGACCAAGGTCCGGGCTGGCGGTCGGAACCAACGTCCGGGCTGGCGGGCGGAACGAAGGTGCGGATGGCGGGCGGAACGAACGTCTGAGCTCGCGGTCGGAACCAAGGTCCAGGGTGGCGGTCGGAATCAAGATCCGGGGTGGCGGTCGGAACCAAGGTCCGGGGTGGCGGTCGGAAACAAGTTCGAAGGTGGAGATCGGAACCAAGGTCCTGGAGGGCGGTCGGAACAAAGGGGTGGTGGGCGGAACCAGGGTGGCGGTGGCGGTGGAAAGCAGGGTCCGGGGTGGCGTTCGGAACCAACGATCGGGGTGGCGGTCGGAACCAACGACCAGGGTGGCGGTCGGAACCAAGGTCCGGTGTGGCGGTCGGAACCATGGTCTGGGGTGGCGGTCGGAACCAAGGTCCTAGGTGGCGGTCGGAACCAAGGTCCGGAGTGGCGGTCGGAACCAAGGTCGGGGGAGGCGGTCAGAACCAAGGTCGGGGAGGCGGTCGGATGCAAGGTCGGGGGTGGCGTTCAGAACCAAGGTCCGGGGTGGCGGTTGGGCCCAAGGTCCAGGGTGGCGGTCGGAACCACGGTCCGGGATGGCGGACGGAAACAAGGTCCGGGGTGGCGTTCGGAACCAACGTCCGGGGTGGCGGTCGGGAACGAGGCCCAGGGTGGCGGTCGGGACCGAGGCCCGGGGTGGCGGTCGGGACCAAGGTCCGGGGTGGCGGTCGGGACCAAGGTCCGGGGTGGCGGTCGGGACCAAGGTCCGGGGTGGCGGTCGGGACCAAGGTCCGGGGTGACGGTCGGGACCAAGGTCCGGGGTGGCGGTCGGGACCAAGGTCCGGGGTGACGGTCGGGACCAAGGTCCGGGGTGGCGGTCGGGACCAAGGTCCGGGGTGGCGGTCGGGACCAAGGTCCGGGGTGGCGGTCGGGACCAAGGTCCGGGGTGACGGTCGGGACCAAGGTCCGAGCTGGCGGTCGGAACCAACGTCCGGGCTGGCAGGCGGAACGAAGGTGCGGATGGCGGGCGGAACGAACGTCTGAGCTAGCGGTCGGAACCAAGGTCCAGGGTGGCGGTCGGAATCAAGATCCGGGGTGGCGGTCGGAACCAAGGTCCGGGGTGGCGGTCGGAAACAAGTTCGAAGGTGGAGATCGGAACCAAGGTCCTGGAGGGCGGTCGGAACAAAGGGGTGGTGGGCGGAACCAGGGTGGCGGTGGCGATGGAAAGCAGGGTCCGGGGTGGCGTTCGGAACGAACGACCGGGGTGGCGGTCGGGACCAACGACCGGGGTGGCGGTCGGAACCAAGGTCCGGTGTGGCGGTCGGAACCAAGGTCCGGGGTGGCGGTCGGAACCAAGGTCCAAGGTGGCGGTCGGAACCAAGGTCCGAGGTGGCGGTCGGAACCAAGGTCCGGAGTGGCGGTCGGAACCAAGGTCGGGTGAGGCGGTCGGAACCAAGGTCGGGGAGGCGGTCGGAAGCAAGGTCGGGGGTGGCGTTCGGAACCAAGGTCCGGGGTGGCGGTCGGGCCCAAGGTCCAGGGTGGCGGTCGGAACCACGGTCCGGGATGGCGGACGGAAACAAGGTCCGGGGTGGCGTTCGGAACCAACGTCCGGGAATGCGGTCGGAACCAAGGGCCGGGAGGGCGGTGGCGGTGGAAAGCAGGGTCCAGGGTGGCGTTCGGAACCAACGACCGGGGTGGCGGTCGGGAACGAGGCCCGGGGTGGCGGTCGGGACCGAGGCCCGGGGTGGCGGTCGGGACCGAGCTCCGGGGTGGCGGTCGGGCCCGAGCTCCGGGGTGGCGGTCGGGACCGAGCTCCGGGGTGGCGGTCGGGAGCGAGCTCCGGGGAGGCGGTCGGGACCGAGCTCCGGGGTGGCGGTCGGGACCGAGCTCCGGGGTGGCGGTCGGGACCGAGCTCCGGGCCGGCGGTCGGGACCGAGGTCCGGGCCGGCTGTCGGGACCGAGGTCCGGGCCGGCGGTCGGGACCAAGGTCCGGGCCGGCGGTCGGGACCAAGGTCCGGGCCGGCGGTCGGGACCAAGGTCCGGGCCGGCGGTCGGGACCAAGGTCCGGGCCGGCGGTCGGGACCAAGGTTCGGGCCGGCGGTCGGGACCAAGGTCCGGGCCGGCGGTCGGGACCAAGGTCCGGGCCGGCGGTCGGGACCAAGGTCCGGGCCGGCGGTCGGGACCAAGGTCCGGGCCGGCGGTCGGGACCAAGGTCCGGGCCGGCGGTCGGGACCAAGGTCCGGGCCGGCGGTCGGGACCAAGGTCCGGGGTGGCGGTCGGGACCATGGTCCGGGGTGGCGGTCGGGACCAAGGTCCGGGGTGGCGGTCGGGACCAAGGTCCGGGGTGGCGGTCGGGACCAAGGTCCGGGGTGGCGGTCGGGACCAAGGTCCGGGGTGGCGGTCGGGACCAAGGTCCGGGCCGGCGGTCGGGGCCAAGGTCCGGGCCGGCGGTCGGGACCAAGGTCCGGGCCGGCGGTCGGGACCAAGGTCCGGGCCGGCGGTCGGGACCAAGGTCCGGGCCGGCGGTCGGGACCAAGGTCCGCGCCGGCGGTCGGGACCAAGGTCCGGGCCGGCGGACGGGACCAAGGTCCGGGGTGGCGGTCGGGTCCAAGGTCCGGGCCGGCGGTCGGGACCAAGGTCCGGGGTGGCGGTCGGGACCAAGGTCCGGGCCGGCGGTCGGGACCAAGGTGCGGGGTGGCGGTCGGGACCAAGGTCCGGGGTGGCGGTCGGGACCAAGGTCCGGGGTGGCGGTCGGGACCAAGGTCCGGGGTGGCGGTCGGGACCAAGGTCCGGGGTGGCGGTCGGGACCAAGGTCCGGGGTGGCGGTCGGGACCAAGGTCCGGGGTGGCGGTCGGGACCAAGGTCCGGGGTGGCGGTCGGGACCAAGGTCCGGGGTGCCGGTCGGGACCAAGGTCCGGGGTGGCGGTCGGGACCAAGGTCCGGGGTGGCGGTCGGGACCAAGGTCCGGGGTGGCGGTCGGGACCAAGGTCCGGGGTGGCGGTCGGGACCAAGGTCCGGGGTGGCGGTCGGGACCAAGGTCCGGGGTGGCGGTCGGGACCAAGGTCCGGGCTGGCGGTCGAAACCAACGTCCGGGCTGGCGGGCGGAACGAAGGTGCGGATGGCGGGCGGAACGAACGTCTGAGCTAGCGGTCGGAACCAAGGTCCAGGGTGGCGGTCGGAATCAAGATCCGGGGTGGCGGTCGGAACCAAGGTCCGGGGTGGCGGTCGGAAACAAGTTCGAAGGTGGAGATCGGAACCAAGGTCCTGGAGGGCGGTCGGAACAAAGGGGTGGTGGGCGGACCCAGGGTGGCGGTGGCGGTGGAAAGCAGGGTCCGGGGTGGCGTTCGGAACCAACGATCGGGGTGGCGGTCGGAACCAACGACCAGGGTGGCGGTCGGAACCAAGGTCCGGTGTGGCGGTCGGAACCAAGGTCTGGGGTGGCGGTCGGAACCAAGGTCCTAGGTGGCGGTCGGAACCAAGGTCCGGAGTGGCGGTCGGAACCAAGGTCGGGGGAGGCGGTCGGAACCAAGGTCGGGGAGGCGGTCGGATGCAAGGTCGGGGGTGGCGTTCAGAACCAAGGTCCGGGGTGGCGGTTGGGCCCAAGGTCCAGGGTGGCGGTCGGAACCACGGTCCGGGATGGCGGACGGAAACAAGGTCCGGGGTGGCGTTCGGAACCAACGTCCGGGGTGGCGGTCGGGAACGAGGCCCGGGGTGGCGGTCGGGACCGAGGCCCGGGGTGGCGGTCGGGACCAAGGTCCGGGGTGGCGGTCGGGACCAAGGTCCGGGGTGGCGGTCGGGACCAAGGTCCGGGGTGGCGGTCGGGACCAAGGTCCGGGGTGACGGTCGGGACCAAGGTCCGGGGTGGCGGTCGGGACCAAGGTCCGGGGTGACGGTCGGGACCAAGGTCCGGGGTGGCGGTCGGGACCAAGGTC
Organism: Mustelus asterias; assembly: GCF_964213995.1. NCBI lineage: Eukaryota > Metazoa > Chordata > Chondrichthyes > Carcharhiniformes > Triakidae > Mustelus > Mustelus asterias. The sequence continues at coordinate 18,562 of NW_027592778.1, forward strand.
CGGGGTGGCGGTCGGGACCAAGGTCCGGGGTGGCGGTCGGGACCAAGGTCCGGGGTGACGGTCGGGACCAAGGTCCGAGCTGGCGGTCGGAACCAACGTCCGGGCTGGCAGGCGGAACGAAGGTGCGGATGGCGGGCGGAACGAACGTCTGAGCTAGCGGTCGGAACCAAGGTCCAGGGTGGCGGTCGGAATCAAGATCCGGGGTGGCGGTCGGAACCAAGGTCCGGGGTGGCGGTCGGAAACAAGTTCGAAGGTGGAGATCGGAACCAAGGTCCTGGAGGGCGGTCGGAACAAAGGGGTGGTGGGCGGAACCAGGGTGGCGGTGGCGGTGGAAAGCAGGGTCCGGGGTGGCGTTCGGAACGAACGACCGGGGTGGCGGTCGGGACCAATGACCGGGGTGGCGGTCGGAACCAAGGTCCGGTGTGGCGGTCGGAACCAAGGTCCGGGGTGGCGGTCGGAACCAAGGTCCAAGGTGGCGGTCGGAACCAAGGTCCGAGGTGGCGGTCGGAACCAAGGTCCGGAGTGGCGGTCGGAACCAAGGTCGGGTGAGGCGGTCGGAACCAAGGTCGGGGAGGCGGTCGGAAGCAAGGTCGGGGGTGGCGTTCGGAACCAAGGTCCGGGGTGGCGGTCGGGCCCAAGGTCCAGGGTGGCGGTCGGAACCACGGTCCGGGATGGCGGACGGAAACAAGGTCCGGGGTGGCGTTCGGAACCAACGTCCGGTAATGCGGTCGGAACCAAGGGCCGGGAGGGCGGTGGCGGTGGAAAGCAGCGTCCAGGGTGGCGTTCGGAACCAACGACCGGGGTGGCGGTCGGGAACGAGGCCCGGGGTGGCGGTCGGGACCGAGGCCCGGGGTGGCGGTCGGGACCGAGCTCCGGGGTGGCGGTCGGGAGCGAGCTCCGGGGAGGCGGTCGGGACCGAGCTCCGGGGTGGCGGTCGGGACCGAGCTCCGGGGTGGCGGTCGGGACCAAGGTCCGGGGTGACGGTCGGGACCAAGGTCCGGGGTGGCGGTCGGGACCAAGGTCCGGGGTGACGGTCGGGACCAAGGTCCGGGGTGGCGGTCGGGACCAAGGTCCGGGGTGGCGGTCGGGACCAAGGTCCGGGGTGGCGGTCGGGACCAAGGTCCGGGGTGACGGTCGGGACCAAGGTCCGAGCTGGCGGTCGGAACCAACGTCCGGGCTGGCAGGCGGAACGAAGGTGCGGATGGCGGGCGGAACGAACGTCTGAGCTAGCGGTCGGAACCAAGGTCCAGGGTGGCGGTCGGAATCAAGATCCGGGGTGGCGGTCGGAACCAAGGTCCGGGGTGGCGGTCGGAAACAAGTTCGAAGGTGGAGATCGGAACCAAGGTCCTGGAGGGCGGTCGGAACAAAGGGGTGGTGGGCGGAACCAGGGTGGCGGTGGCGGTGGAAAGCAGGGTCCGGGGTGGCGTTCGGAACGAACGACCGGGGTGGCGGTCGGGACCAACGACCGGGGTGGCGGTCGGAACCAAGGTCCGGTGTGGCGGTCGGAACCAAGGTCCGGGGTGGCGGTCGGAACCAAGGTCCAAGGTGGCGGTCGGAACCAAGGTCCGGAGTGGCGGTCGGAACCAAGGTCGGGTGAGGCGGTCGGAACCAAGGTCGGGGAGGCGGTCGGAAGCAAGGTCGGGGGTGGCGTTCGGAACCAAGGTCCGGGGTGGCGGTCGGGCCCAAGGTCCAGGGTGGCGGTCGGAACCACGGTCCGGGATGGCGGACGGAAACAAGGTCCGGGGTGGCGTTCGGAACCAACGTCCGGTAATGCGGTCGGAACCAAGGGCCGGGAGGGCGGTGGCGGTGGAAAGCAGGGTCCAGGGTGGCGTTCGGAACCAAGGTCCGGGGTGGCGGTCGGGACCAAGCTCCGGGGTGGCGGTCGGGACCAAGGTCCGGGGTGGCGGTCGGGACCAAGGTCCGGGGTGGCGGTCGGGACCAAGGTCCGGGCCGGCGGTCGGGACCAAGGTCCGGGCCGGCGGTCGGGACCAAGGTCCGGGCCGGCGGTCGGGACCAAGGTCCGGGCCGGCGGTCGGGACCAAGGTCCGGGCCGGCGGTCGGGACCAAGGTCCGGGCCGGCGGTCGGGACCAAGGTCGGGGGTGGCGTTCAGAACCAAGGTCAGGGGTGGCGGTTGGGCCCAAGGTCCAGGGTGGCGGTCGGAACCACGGTCCGGGATGGCGGACGGAAACAAGGTCCGGGGTGGCGTTCGGAACCAACGTCCGGGGTGGCGGTCGGGAACGAGGCCCGGGGTGGCGGTCGGGACCGAGGCCCGGGGTGGCGGTCGGGACCAAGGTCCGGGGTGGCGGTCGGGACCAAGGTCCGGGGTGGCGGTCGGGACCAAGGTCCGGGGTGGCGGTCGGGACCAAGGTCCGGGGTGGCGGTCGGGACCAAGGTCCGGGGTGACGGTCGGGACCAAGGTCCGGGGTGGCGGTCGGGACCAAGGTCCGGGGTGACGGTCGGGACCAAGGTCCGGGGTGGCGGTCGGGACCAAGGTCCGGGGTGGCGGTCGGAAACAAGTTCGAAGGTGGAGATCGGAACCAAGGTCCTGGAGGGCGGTCGGAACAAAGGGGTGGTGGGCGGAACCAGGGTGGCGGTGGCGGTGGAAAGCAGGGTCCGGGGTGGCGTTCGGAACGAACGACCGGGGTGGCGGTCGGGACCAACGACCGGGGTGGCGGTCGGAACCAAGGTCCGGTGTGGCGGTCGGAACCAAGGTCCGGGGTGGCGGTCGGAACCAAGGTCCAAGGTGGCGGTCGGAACCAAGGTCCGAGGTGGCGGTCGGAACCAAGGTCCGGAGTGGCGGTCGGAACCAAGGTCGGGTGAGGCGGTCGGAACCAAGGTCGGGGAGGCGGTCGGAAGCAAGGTCGGGGGTGGCGTTCGGAACCAAGGTCCGGGGTGGCGGTCGGGCCCAAGGTCCAGGGTGGCGGTCGGAACCACGGTCCGGGATGGCGGACGGAAACAAGGTCCGGGGTGGCGTTCGGAACCAACGTCCGGTAATGCGGTCGGAACCAAGGGCCGGGAGGGCGGTGGCGGTGGAAAGCAGGGTCCAGGGTGGCGTTCGGAACCAACGACCGGGGTGGCGGTCGGGAACGAGGCCCGGGGTGGCGGTCGGGACCGAGGCCCGGGGTGGCGGTCGGGACCGAGCTCCGGGGTGGCGGTCGGGAGCGAGCTCCGGGGAGGCGGTCGGGACCGAGCTCCGGGGTGGCGGTCGGGACCGAGCTCCGGGGTGGCGGTCGGGACCAAGGTCCGGGGTGACGGTCGGGACCAAGGTCCGGGGTGGCGGTCGGGACCAAGGTCCGGGGTGACGGTCGGGACCAAGGTCCGGGGTGGCGGTCGGGACCAAGGTCCGGGGTGGCGGTCGGGACCAAGGTCCGGGGTGGCGGTCGGGACCAAGGTCCGGGGTGACGGTCGGGACCAAGGTCCGAGCTGGCGGTCGGAACCAACGTCCGGGCTGGCAGGCGGAACGAAGGTGCGGATGGCGGGCGGAACGAACGTCTGAGCTAGCGGTCGGAACCAAGGTCCAGGGTGGCGGTCGGAATCAAGATCCGGGGTGGCGGTCGGAACCAAGGTCCGGGGTGGCGGTCGGAAACAAGTTCGAAGGTGGAGATCGGAACCAAGGTCCTGGAGGGCGGTCGGAACAAAGGGGTGGTGGGCGGAACCAGGGTGGCGGTGGCGGTGGAAAGCAGGGTCCGGGGTGGCGTTCGGAACGAACGACCGGGGTGGCGGTCGGGACCAACGACCGGGGTGGCGGTCGGAACCAAGGTCCGGTGTGGCGGTCGGAACCAAGGTCCGGGGTGGCGGTCGGAACCAAGGTCCAAGGTGGCGGTCGGAACCAAGGTCCGAGGTGGCGGTCGGAACCAAGGTCCGGAGTGGCGGTCGGAACCAAGGTCGGGTGAGGCGGTCGGAACCAAGGTCGGGGAGGCGGTCGGAAGCAAGGTCGGGGGTGGCGTTCGGAACCAAGGTCCGGGGTGGCGGTCGGGCCCAAGGTCCAGGGTGGCGGTCGGAACCACGGTCCGGGATGGCGGACGGAAACAAGGTCCGGGGTGGCGTTCGGAACCAACGTCCGGTAATGCGGTCGGAACCAAGGGCCGGGAGGGCGGTGGCGGTGGAAAGCAGGGTCCAGGGTGGCGTTCGGAACCAAGGTCCGGGCCGGCGGTCGGGACCAAGGTCCGGGCCGGCGGTCGGGACCAAGGTCCGGGCCGGCGGTCGGGACCAAGGTCCGGGCCGGCGGTCGGGACCAAGGTCCGGGCCGGCGGTCGGGACCAAGGTCCGGGCCGGCGGTCGGGACCAAGGTCCGGGCCGGCGGTCGGGACCAAGGTCCGGGCCGGCGGTCGGGACCAAGGTCCGGGGTGGCGGTCGGGACCAAGCTCCGGGGTGGCGGTCGGGACCAAGGTCCGGGGTGGCGGTCGGGACCAAGGTCCGGGGTGGCGGTCGGGACCAAGGTCCGGGCCGGCGGTCGGGACCAAGGTCCGGGCCGGCGGTCGGGACCAAGGTCCGGGCCGGCGGTCGGGACCAAGGTCCGGGCCGGCGGTCGGGACCAAGGTCCGGGCCGGCGGTCGGGACCAAGGTCCGGGCCGGCGGTCGGGACCAAGGTCCGGGGTGGCGGTCGGGACCAAGGTCCGGGGTGGCGGTCGGGACCAAGGTCCGGGCTGGCGGTCGGAACCAACGTCCGGGCTGGCGGGCGGAACGAAGGTGCGGATGGCGGGCGGAACGAACGTCTGAGCTAGCGGTCGGAACCAAGGTCCAGGGTGGCGGTCGGAATCAAGATCCGGGGTGGCGGTCGGAACCAAGGTCCGGGGTGGCGGTCGGAAACAAGTTCGAAGGTGGAGATCGGAACCAAGGTCCTGGAGGGCGGTCGGAACAAAGGGGTGGTGGGCGGACCCAGGGTGGCGGTGGCGGTGGAAAGCAGGGTCCGGGGTGGCGTTCGGAACCAACGATCGGGGTGGCGGTCGGAACCAACGACCAGGGTGGCGGTCGGAACCAAGGTCCGGTGTGGCGGTCGGAACCAAGGTCTGGGGTGGCGGTCGGAACCAAGGTCCTCGGTGGCGGTCGGAACCAAGGTCCGGAGTGGCGGTCGGAACCAAGGTCGGGGGAGGCGGTCGGAACCAAGGTCGGGGAGGCGGTCGGATGCAAGGTCGGGGGTGGCGTTCAGAACCAAGGTAAGGGGTGGCGGTTGGGCCCAAGGTCCAGGGTGGCGGTCGGAACCACGGTCCGGGATGGCGGACGGAAACAAGGTCCGGGGTGGCGTTCGGAACCAACGTCCGGGGTGGCGGTCGGGAACGAGGCCCGGGGTGGCGGTCGGGACCGAGGCCCGGGGTGGCGGTCGGGACCAAGGTCCGGGGTGGCGGTCGGGACCAAGGTCCGGGGTGGCGGTCGGGACCAAGGTCCGGGGTGGCGGTCGGGACCAAGGTCCGGGGTGACGGTCGGGACCAAGGTCCGGGGTGGCGGTCGGGACCAAGGTCCGGGGTGACGGTCGGGACCAAGGTCCGGGGTGGCGGTCGGGACCAAGGTCCGGGGTGGCGGTCGGGACCAAGGTCCGGGGTGGCGGTCGGGACCAAGGTCCGGGGTGACGGTCGGGACCAAGGTCCGAGCTGGCGGTCGGAACCAACGTCCGGGCTGGCAGGCGGAACGAAGGTGCGGATGGCGGGCGGAACGAACGTCTGAGCTAGCGGTCGGAACCAAGGTCCAGGGTGGCGGTCGGAATCAAGATCCGGGGTGGCGGTCGGAACCAAGGTCCGGGGTGGCGGTCGGAAACAAGTTCGAAGGTGGAGATCGGAACCAAGGTCCTGGAGGGCGGTCGGAACAAAGGGGTGGTGGGCGGAACCAGGGTGGCGGTGGCGGTGGAAAGCAGGGTCCGGGGTGGCGTTCGGAACGAACGACCGGGGTGGCGGTCGGGACCAACGACCGGGGTGGCGGTCGGAACCAAGGTCCGGTGTGGCGGTCGGAACCAAGGTCCGGGGTGGCGGTCGGAACCAAGGTCCAAGGTGGCGGTCGGAACCAAGGTCCGAGGTGGCGGTCGGAACCAAGGTGCGGAGTGGCGGTCGGAACCAAGGTCGGGTGAGGCGGTCGGAACCAAGGTCGGGGAGGCGGTCGGAAGCAAGGTCGGGGGTGGCGTTCGGAACCAAGGTCCGGGGTGGCGGTCGGGCCCAAGGTCCAGGGTGGCGGTCGGAACCACGGTCCGGGATGGCGGACGGAAACAAGGTCCGGGGTGGCGTTCGGAACCAACGTCCGGTAATGCGGTCGGAACCAAGGGCCGGGAGGGCGGTGGCGGTGGAAAGCAGGGTCCAGGGTGGCGTTCGGAACCAACGACCGGGGTGGCGGTCGGGAACGAGGCCCGGGGTGGCGGTCGGGACCGAGGCCCGGGGTGGCGGTCGGGACCGAGCTCCGGGGTGGCGGTCGGGAGCGAGCTCCGGGGAGGCGGTCGGGACCGAGCTCCGGGGTGGCGGTCGGGACCGAGCTCCGGGGTGGCGGTCGGGACCAAGGTCCGGGGTGACGGTCGGGACCAAGGTCCGGGGTGGCGGTCGGGACCAAGGTCCGGGGTGACGGTCGGGACCAAGGTCCGGGGTGGCGGTCGGGACCAAGGTCCGGGGTGGCGGTCGGGACCAAGGTCCGGGGTGGCGGTCGGGACCAAGGTCCGGGGTGACGGTCGGGACCAAGGTCCGAGCTGGCGGTCGGAACCAACGTCCGGGCTGGCAGGCGGAACGAAGGTGCGGATGGCGGGCGGAACGAACGTCTGAGCTAGCGGTCGGAACCAAGGTCCAGGGTGGCAGTCGGAATCAAGATCCGGGGTGGCGGTCGGAACCAAGGTCCGGGGTGGCGGTCGGAAACAAGTTCGAAGGTGGAGATCGGAACCAAGGTCCTGGAGGGCGGTCGGAACAAAGGGGTGGTGGGCGGAACCAGGGTGGCGGTGGCGGTGGAAAGCAGGGTCCGGGGTGGCGTTCGGAACGAACGACCGGGGTGGCGGTCGGGACCAACGACCGGGGTGGCGGTCGGAACCAAGGTCCGGTGTGGCGGTCGGAACCAAGGTCCGGGGTGGCGGTCGGAACCAAGGTCCGAGGTGGCGGTCGGAACCAAGGTCCGAGGTGGCGGTCGGAACCAAGGTCCGGAGTGGCGGTCGGAACCAAGGTCGGGTGAGGCGGTCGGAACCAAGGTCGGGGAGGCGGTCGGAAGCAAGGTCGGGGGTGGCGTTCGGAACCAAGGTCCGGGGTGGCGGTCGGGCCCAAGGTCCAGGGTGGCGGTCGGAACCACGGTCCGGGATGGCGGACGGAAACAAGGTCCGGGGTGGCGTTCGGAACCAACGTCCGGTAATGCGGTCGGAACCAAGGGCCGGGAGGGCGGTGGCGGTGGAAAGCAGGGTCCAGGGTGGCGTTCGGAACCAAGGTCCGGGCCGGCGGTCGGGACCAAGGTCCGGGCCGGCGGTCGGGACCAAGGTCCGGGCCGGCGGTCGGGACCAAGGTCCGGGCCGGCGGTCGGGACCAAGGTCCGGGCCGGCGGTCGGGACCAAGGTCCGGGCCGGCGGTCGGGACCAAGGTCCGGGCCGGCGGTCGGGACCAAGGTCCGGGCCGGCGGTCGGGACCAAGGTCCGGGCCGGCGGTCGGGACCAAGGTCCGGGCCGGCGGTCGGGACCAAGGTCCGGGGCGGCGGTCGGGACCAAGGTCCGGGGCGGCGGTCGGGACCAAGGTCCGGGGCGGCGGTCGGGACCAAGGTCCGGGGCGGCGGTCGGGACCAAGGTCCGGGCCGGCGGTCGGGACCAAGGTCCGGGCCGGCGGTCGGGACCAAGGTCCGGGCCGGCGGTCGGGACCAAGGTCCGGGCCGGCGGTCGGGACCAAGGTCCGGGCCGGCGGTCGGGACCAAGGTCCGGGCCGGCGGTCGGGACCAAGGTCCGGGCCGGCGGTCGGGACCAAGGTCCGGGCCGGCGGTCGGGACCAAGGTCCGGGCCGGCGGTCGGGACCAAGGTCCGGGCCGGCGGTCGGGACCACGGTCCGGGCCGGCGGTCGGGACCAAGGTCCGGGCCGGCGGTCGGGACCAAGGTCCGGGCCGGCGGTCGGGACCAAGGTCCGGGCCGGCGGTCGGGACCAAGGTCCGGGCCGGCGGTCGGGACCAAGGTCCGGGCCGGCGGTCGGGACCAAGGTCCGGGCCGGCGGTCGGGACCAAGGTCCGGGCCGGCGGTCGGGACCAAGGTCCGGGGTGGCGGTCGGGACCAAGGTCCGGGGTGGCGGTCGGGACCAAGGTCCGGGGTGGCGGTCGGGACCAAGGTCCGTGGTGGCGGTCGGGACCAAGGTCCGGGGTGGCGGTCGGGACCAAGGTCCGGGGTGGCGGTCGGGACCAAGGTCCGGGGTGGCGGTCGGGACCAAGGTCCGGGGTGGCGGTCGGGACCAAGGTCCGGGGTGGCGGTCGGGACCAAGGTCCGGGGTGGCGGTCGGGACCAAGGTCCGGGGTGGCGGTCGGGACCAAGGTCCGGGGTGGCGGTCGGGACCAAGGTCCGGGGGGCGGTCGGGACCAAGGTCCGGGCCGGCGGTCGGGACCAAGGTCCGGGCCGGCGGTCGGGACCAAGGTCCGGGCCGGCGGTCGGGACCAAGGTCCGGGCCGGCGGTCGGGCCAAGGTCCGGGCCGGCGGTCGGGACCAAGGTCCGGGCCGGCGGTCGGGACCAAGGTCCGGGCCGGCGGTCGGGACCAAGGTCCGGGCCGGCGGTCGGGACCAAGGTCCGGGCCGGCGGTCGGGACCAAGGTCCGGGCCGGCGGTCGGGACCAAGGTCCGGGGTGGCGGTCGGGACCAAGGTCCGGGGTGGCGGTCGGGACCAAGGTCCGGGGTGGCGGTCGGGACCAAGGTCCGGGGTGGCGGTCGGGACCAAGGTCCGGGGTGGCGGTCGGGACCAAGGTCCGGGGTGGCGGTCGGGACCAAGGTCCGGGGTGGCGGTCGGGACCAAGGTCCGGGCTGGCGGTCGGAACCAACGTCCGGGCTGGCGGGCGGAACGAAGGTGCGGATGGCGGGCGGAACGAACGTCTGAGCTAGCGGTCGGAACCAAGGTCCAGGGTGGCGGTCGGAATAGAGATCCGGGGTGGCGGTCGGAACCAAGGTCCGGGGTGGCGGTCGGAAACAAGTTCGAAGGTGGAGATCGGAACCAAGGTCCTGGAGGGCGGTCGGAACAAAGGGGTGGTGGGCGGAACCAGGGTGGCGGTGGCGGTGGAAAGCAGGGTCCGGGGTGGCGTTCGGAACCAACGACCGGGGTGGCGGTCGGAACCAACGACCGGGGTGGCGGTCGGAACCAAGGTCCGGTGTGGCGGTCGGAACCAAGGTCCGGGGTGGCGGTCGGAACCAAGGTCCGAGGTGGCGGTCGGAACCAAGGTCCGGAGTGGCGGTCGGAACCAAGGTCGGGGGAGGCGGTCGGAACCAAGGTCGGGGGAGGCGGTCGGAAGCAAGGTCGGGGGTGGCGTTCAGAACCAAGGTCCGGGGTGGCGGTCGGGCCCAAGGTCCAGGGTGGCGGTCGGAACCACGGTCCGGGATGGCGGACGGAAACAAGGTCCGGGGTGGCGTTCGGAACCAACGTCCGGTCATGCGGTCCGAACCAAGGGCCGGGAGGGCGGTGGCGGTGGAAAGCAGGCTCCAGGGTGGCGTCTGGAACCAACGACCGGGGTGGCGGTCGGGAACGAGGCCCGGGGTGGCGGTCGGGACCAAGGTCCGGGGTGGCGGTCGGGACCAAGGTCCGGGGTGGCGGTCGGGACCAAGGTCCGGGGTGGCGGTCGGGACCAAGGTCCGGGGTGGCGGTCGGGACCAAGGTCCGGGGTGGCGGTCGGGACCAAGGTCCGGGGTGGCGGTCGGGACCAAGGTCCGGGGTGGCGGTCGGGACCAAGGTCCGGGGTGACGGTCGGGACCAAGGTCCGGGGTGGCGGTCGGGACCAAGGTCCGGGGTGGCGGTCGGGACCAAGGTCCGGGGTGGCGGTCGGGACCAAGGTCCGGGGTGACGGTCGGGACCAAGGTCCGAGCTGGCGGTCGGAACCAACGTCCGGGCTGGCAGGCGGAACGAAGGTGCGGATGGCGGGCGGAACGAACGTCTGAGCTAGCGGTCGGAACCAAGGTCCAGGGTGGCGGTCGGAATCAAGATCCGGGGTGGCGGTCGGAACCAAGGTCCGGGGTGGCGGTCGGAAACAAGTTCGAAGGTGGAGATCGGAACCAAGGTCCTGGAGGGCGGTCGGAACAAAGGGGTGGTGGGCGGAACCAGGGTGGCGGTGGCGGTGGAAAGCAGGGTCCGGGGTGGCGTTCAGAACGAACGACCGGGGTGGCGGTCGGAACCAACGACCGGGGTGGCGGTCGGAACCAACGACCGGGGTGGCGGTCGGAACCAAGGTCCGGTGTGGCGGTCGGAACCAAGGTCCGGGGTGGCGGTCGGAACCAAGGTCCAAGGTGGCGGTCGGAACCAAGGTCCGAGGTGGCGGTCGGGACCAAGGTCCGGGCCGGCGGTCGGGACCAAGGTCCGCGCCGGCGGTCGGGACCAAGGTCCGGGCCGGCGGTCGGGACCAAGGTCCGGGCCGGCGGTCGGGACCAAGGTCCGGGCCGGCGGTCGGGACCAAGGTCCGGGCCGGCGGTCGGGACCAAGGTCCGGGCCGGCGGTCGGGACCAAGGTCCGGGCCGGCGGTCGGGACCAAGGTCCGGGCCGGCGGTCGGGACCAAGGTCCGGGGTGGCGGTCGGGACCAAGGTCCGGGGTGGCGGTCGGGACCAAGGTCCGGGGTGGCGGTCGGGACCAAGGTCCGGGGTGGCGGTCGGGACCAAGGTCCGGGGTGGCGGTCGGGACCAAGGTCCGGGGTGGCGGTCGGGACCAAGGTCCGGGGTGGCGGTCGGGACCAAGGTCCGGGGTGGCGGTCGGGACCAAGGTCCGGGGTGGCGGTCGGGACCAAGGTCCGGGGTGGCGGTCGGGACCAAGGTCCGGGGTGGCGGTCGGGACCAAGGTCCGGGTTGGCGGTCGGGACCAACGTCCGGGCTGGCGGGCGGAACGAAGGTGCGGATGGCGGGCGGAACGAACGTCTGAGCTAGCGGTCGGAACCAAGGTCCAGGGTGGCGGTCGGAATCAAGATCCGGGGTGGCGGTCGGAACCAAGGTCCGGGGTGGCGGTCGGAAACAAGTTCGAAGGTGGAGATCGGAACCAAGGTCCTGGAGGGCGGTCGGAACAAAGGGGTGGTGGGCGGAACCAGGGTGGCGGTGGCGGTGGAAAGCAGGGTCCGGGGTGGCGTTCGGAACCAACGACCGGGGTGGCGGTCGGAACCAACGACCGGGGTGGCGGTCGGAACCAAGGTCCGGTGTGGCGGTCGGAATCAAGGTCCGGGGTGGCGGTCGGAACCAAGGTCCGAGGTGGCGGTCGGAACTAAGGTCCGGAGTGGCGGTCGGAACCAAGGTCGGGGGAGGCGGTCGGAACCAAGGTCGGGGAGGCGGTGGGAAGCAAGGTCGGGGGTGGCGTTCAGAACCAAGGTCCGGGGTGGCGGTCGGGCCCAAGGTCCAGGGTGGCGGTCGGAACCACGGTCCGGGATGTAGGAACGGAAACAAGGTCCGGGGTGGCGGTCGGGACCAAGGTCCGGGCCGGCGGTCGGGACCAAGGTCCGGGCCGGCGGTCGGGACCAAGGTCCGGGCCGGCGGTCGGGACCAAGGTCCGGGCCGGCGGTCGGGACCAAGGTCCGGGCCGGCGGTCGGGACCAAGGTCCGGGGTGGCGGTCGGGACCAAGGTCCGGGGTGGCGGTCGGGACCAAGGTCCGGGGTGGCGGTCGGGACCAAGGTCCGGGGTGGCGGTCGGGACCAAGGTCCGGGGTGGCGGTCGGGACCAAGGTCCGGGGTGGCGGTCGGGACCAAGGTCCGGGGGGGGGGTCGGGACCAAGGTCCGGGCCGGCGGTCGGGACCAAGGTCCGGGCCGGCGGTCGGGACCAAGGTCCGGGCCGGCGGTCGGGACCAAGGTCCGGGCCGGCGGTCGGGACCAAGGTCCGGGCCGGCGGTCGGGCCAAGGTCCGGGCCGGCGGTCGGGACCAAGGTCCGGGCCGGCGGTCGGGACCAAGGTCCGGGCCGGCGGTCGGGACCAAGGTCCGGGCCGGCGGTCGGGACCAAGGTCCGGGCCGGCGGTCGGGACCAAGGTCCGGGCCGGCGGTCGGGACCAAGGTCCGGGCCGGCGGTCGGGACCAAGGTCCGGGCCGGCGGTCGGGACCAAGGTCCGGGCCGGCGGTCGGGACCAAGGTCCGCGCCGGCGGTCGGGACCAAGGTCCGGGCCGGCGGACGGGACCAAGGTCCGGGGTGGCGGTCGGGACCAAGGTCCGGGGTGGCGGTCGGGACCAAGGTCCGGGGTGGCGGTCGGGACCAAGGTCCGGGGTGGCGGTCGGGACCAAGGTCCGGGGTGGCGGTCGGGACCAAGGTCCGGGGTGGCGGTCGGGACCAAGGTCCGGGGTGGCGGTCGGGACCAAGGTCCGGGGTGGCGGTCGGGACCAACGTCCGGGCTGGCGGGCGGAACGAAGGTGCGGATGGCGGGCGGAACGAACGTCTGAGCTAGCGGTCGGAACCAAGGTCCAGGGTGGCGGTCGGAATCAAGATCCGGGGTGGCGGTCGGAACCAAGGTCCGGGGTGGCGGTCGGAAACAAGTTCGAAGGTGGAGATCGGAACCAAGGTCCTGGAGGGCGGTCGGAACAAAGGGGTGGTGGGCGGAACCAGGGTGGCGGTGGCGGTGGAAAGCAGGGTCCGGGGTGGCGTTCGGAACCAACGACCGGGGTGGCGGTCGGAACCAACGACCGGGGTGGCGGTCGGAACCAAGGTCCGGTGTGGCGGTCGGAACCAAGGTCCGGGGTGGCGGTCGGAACCAAGGTCCGAGGTGGCGGTCGGAACCAAGGTCCGGAGTGGCGGTCGGAACCAAGGTCGGGGGAGGCGGTCGGAACCAAGGTCGGGGGAGGCGGTCGGAAGCAAGGTCGGGGGTGGCGTTCAGAACCAAGGTCCGGGGTGGCGGTCGGGCCCAAGGTCCAGGGTGGCGGTCGGAACCACGGTCCGGGATGGCGGACGGAAACAAGGTCCGGGGTGGCGTTCGGAACCAACGTCCGGTCATGCGGTCGGAACCAAGGGCCGGGAGGGCGGTGGCGGTGGAAAGCAGGCTCCAGGGTGGCGTCTGGAACCAACGACCGGGGTGGCGGTCGGGAACGAGGCCCGGGGTGGCGGTCGGGACCAAGGTCCGGGGTGGCGGTCGGGACCAAGGTCCGGGGTGGCGGTCGGGACCAAGGTCCGGGGTGGCGGTCGGGACCAAGGTCCGGGGTGGCGGTCGGGACCAAGGTCCGGGGTGGCGGTCGGGACCAAGGCCCGGGGTGGCGGTCGGGACCAAGGTCCGGGGTGGCGGTCGGGACCAAGGTCCGGGGTGGCGGTCGGGACCAAGGTCCGGGGTGACGGTCGGGACCAAGGTCCGGGGTGGCGGTCGGGACCAAGGTCCGGGGTGGCGGTCGGGACCAAGGTCCGGGGTGGCGGTCGGGACCAAGGTCCGGGGTGACGGTCGGGACCAAGGTCCGAGCTGGCGGTCGGAACCAACGTCCGGGCTGGCAGGCGGAACGAAGGTGCGGATGGCGGGCGGAACGAACGTCTGAGCTAGCGGTCGGAACCAAGGTCCAGGGTGGCGGTCGGAATCAAGATCCGGGGTGGCGGTCGGAACCAAGGTCCGGGGTGGCGGTCGGAAACAAGTTCGAAGGTGGAGATCGGAACCAAGGTCCTGGAGGGCGGTCGGAACAAAGGGGTGGTGGGCGGAACCAGGGTGGCGGTGGCGGTGGAAAGCAGGGTCCGGGGTGGCGTTCGGAACGAACGACCGGGGTGGCGGTCGGAACCAACGACCGGGGTGGCGGTCGGAACCAACGACCGGGGTGGCGGTCGGAACCAACGACCGGGGTGGCGGTCGGAACCAAGGTCCGGTGTGGCGGTCGGAACCAAGGTCCGGGGTGGCGGTCGGAACCAAGGTCCAAGGTGGCGGTCGGAACCAAGGTCCGAGGTGGCGGTCGGGACCAAGGTCCGGGCCGGCGGTCGGGACCAAGGTCCGCGCCGGCGGTCGGGACCAAGGTCCGGGCCGGCGGTCGGGACCAAGGTCCGGGCCGGCGGTCGGGACCAAGGTCCGGGCCGGCGGTCGGGACCAAGGTCCGGGCCGGCGGTCGGGACCAAGGTCCGGGCCGGCGGTCGGGACCAAGGTCCGGGCCGGCGGTCGGGACCAAGGTCCGGGCCGGCGGTCGGGACCAAGGTCCGGGCCGGCGGTCGGGACCAAGGTCCGGGCCGGCGGTCGGGACCAAGGTCCGGGGTGGCGGTCGGGACCAAGGTCCGGGGTGGCGGTCGGGACCAAGGTCCGGGGTGGCGGTCGGGACCAAGGTCCGGGGTGGCGGTCGGGACCAAGGTCCGGGGTGGCGGTCGGGACCAAGGTCCGGGGTGGCGGTCGGGACCAAGGTCCGGGGTGGCGGTCGGGACCAAGGTCCGGGGTGGCGGTCGGGACCAAGGTCCGGGGTGGCGGTCGGGACCAAGGTCCGGGGTGGCGGTCGGGACCAAGGTCCGGGGTGGCGGTCGGGACCAAGGTCCGGGGTGGCGGTCGGGACCAAGGTCCGGGTTGGCGGTCGGGACCAACGTCCGGGCTGGCGGGCGGAACGAAGGTGCGGATGGCGGGCGGAACGAACGTCTGAGCTAGCGGTCGGAACCAAGGTCCAGGGTGGCGGTCGGAATCAAGATCCGGGGTGGCGGTCGGAACCAAGGTCCGGGGTGGCGGTCGGAAACAAGTTCGAAGGTGGAGATCGGAACCAAGGTCCTGGAGGGCGGTCGGAACAAAGGGGTGGTGGGCGGAACCAGGGTGGCGGTGGCGGTGGAAAGCAGGGTCCGGGGTGGCGTTCGGAACCAACGACCGGGGTGGCGGTCGGAACCAACGACCGGGGTGGCGGTCGGAACCAAGGTCCGGTGTGGCGGTCGGAATCAAGGTCCGGGGTGGCGGTCGGAACCAAGGTCCGAGGTGGCGGTCGGAACCAAGGTCCGGAGTGGCGGTCGGAACCAAGGTCGGGGGAGGCGGTCGGAACCAAGGTCGGGGAGACGGTCGGAAGCAAGGTCGGGGGTGGCGTTCAGAACCAAGGTCCGGGGTGGCGGTCGGGCCCAAGGTCCAGGGTGGCGGTCGGAACCACGGTCCGGGATGTAGGAACGGAAACAAGGTCCGGGGCGGCGGTCGGGACCAAGGTCCGGGCCGGCGGTCGGGACCAAGGTCCGGGCCGGCGGTCGGGACCAAGGTCCGGGCCGGCGGTCGGGACCAAGGTCCGGGCCGGCGGTCGGGACCAAGGTCCGGGGTGGCGGTCGGGACCAAGGTCCGGGGTGGCGGTCGGGACCAAGGTCCGGGGTGGCGGTCGGGACCAAGGTCCGGGGTGGCGGTCGGGACCAAGGTCCGGGGTGGCGGTCGGGACCAAGGTCCGGGGTGGCGGTCGGGACCAAGGTCCGGGGGGCGGTCGGGACCAAGGTCCGGGCCGGCGGTCGGGACCAAGGTCCGGGCCGGCGGTCGGGACCAAGGTCCGGGCCGGCGGTCGGGACCAAGGTCCGGGCCGGCGGTCGGGCCAAGGTCCGGGCCGGCGGTCGGGACCAAGGTCCGGGCCGGCGGTCGGGACCAAGGTCCGGGCCGGCGGTCGGGACCAAGGTCCGGGCCGGCGGTCGGGACCAAGGTCCGGGCCGGCGGTCGGGACCAAGGTCCGGGCCGGCGGTCGGGACCAAGGTCCGGGCCGGCGGTCGGGACCAAGGTCCGGGCCGGCGGTCGGGACCAAGGTCCGGGCCGGCGGTCGGGACCAAGGTCCGGGCCGGCGGTCGGGACCAAGGTCCGGGCCGGCGGTCGGGACCAAGGTCCGGGCCGGCGGTCGGGACCAAGGTCCGGGCCGGCGGTCGGGACCAAGGTCCGGGGTGGCGGTCGGGACCAAGGTCCGGGGTGGCGGTCGGGACCAAGGTCCGGGCCGGCGGTCGGGACCAAGGTCCGGGCCGGCGGTCGGGACCAAGGTCCGGGCCGGCGGTCGGGACCAAGGTCCGGGCCGGCGGTCGGGACCAAGGTCCGCGCCGGCGGTCGGGACCAAGGTCCGGGCCGGCGGTCGGGACCAAGGTCCGGGCCGGCGGTCGGGACCAAGGTCCGGGCCGGCGGTCGGGACCAAGGTCCGGGCCGGCGGTCGGGACCAAGGTCCGGGCCGGCGGTCGGGAGCAAGGTCCGGGGTGGCGGTCGGGACCAAGGTCCGGGGTGGCGGTCGGGACCAAGGTCCGGGGTGGCGGTCGGGACCAAGGTCCGGGCCGGCGGTCGGGACCAAGGTCCGGGGTGGCGGTCGGGACCAAGGTCCGGGGTGGCGGTCGGGACCAAGGTCCGGGGTGGCGGTCGGGACCAAGGTCCGGGGTGGCGGTCGGGACCAAGGTCCGGGGTGGCGGTCGGGACCAAGGTCCGGGGTGGCGGTCGGGACCAAGGTCCGGGGTGGCGGTCGGGACCAAGGTCCGGGGTGGCGGTCGGGACCAAGGTCCGGGGTGGCGGTCGGGACCAACGTCCGGGCTGGCGGGCGGAACGAAGGTGCGGATGGCGGGCGGAACGAACGTCTGAGCTAGCGGTCGGAACCAAGGTCCAGGGTGGCGGTCGGAATCAAGATCCGGGGTGGCGGTCGGAACCAAGGTCCGGGGTGGCGGTCGGAAACAAGTTCGAAGGTGGAGATCGGAACCAAGGTCCTGGAGGGCGGTCGGAACAAAGGGGTGGTGGGCGGAACCAGGGTGGCGGTGGCGGTGGAAAGCAGGGTCCGGGGTGGCGTTCGGAACCAACGACCGGGGTGGCGGTCGGAACCAACGACCGGGGTGGCGGTCGGAACCAAGGTCCGGTGTGGCGGTCGGAACCAAGGTCCGGGGTGGCGGTCGGAACCAAGGTCCGAGGTGGCGGTCGGAACCAAGGTCCGGAGTGGCGGTCGGAACCAAGGTCGGGGGAGGCGGTCGGAACCAAGGTCGGGGGAGGCGGTCGGAAGCAAGGTCGGGGGTGGCGTTCAGAACCAAGGTCCGGGGTGGCGGTCGGGCCCAAGGTCCAGGGTGGCGGTCGGAACCACGGTCCGGGATGGCGGACGGAAACAAGGTCCGGGGTGGCGTTCGGAACCAACGTCCGGTCATGCGGTCGGAACCAAGGGCCGGGAGGGCGGTGGCGGTGGAAAGCAGGCTCCAGGGTGGCGTCTGGAACCAACGACCGGGGTGGCGGTCGGGAACGAGGCCCGGGGTGGCGGTCGGGACCAAGGTCCGGGGTGGCGGTCGGGACCAAGGTCCGGGGTGGCGGTCGGGACCAAGGTCCGGGGTGGCGGTCGGGACCAAGGTCCGGGGTGGCGGTCGGGACCAAGGTCCGGGGTGGCGGTCGGGACCAAGGCCCGGGGTGGCGGTCGGGACCAAGGTCCGGGGTGGCGGTCGGGACCAAGGTCCGGGGTGGCGGTCGGGACCAAGGTCCGGGGTGACGGTCGGGACCAAGGTCCGGGGTGGCGGTCGGGACCAAGGTCCGGGGTGGCGGTCGGGACCAAGGTCCGGGGTGGCGGTCGGGACCAAGGTCCGGGGTGACGGTCGGGACCAAGGTCCGAGCTGGCGGTCGGAACCAACGTCCGGGCTGGCAGGCGGAACGAAGGTGCGGATGGCGGGCGGAACGAACGTCTGAGCTAGCGGTCGGAACCAAGGTCCAGGGTGGCGGTCGGAATCAAGATCCGGGGTGGCGGTCGGAACCAAGGTCCGGGGTGGCGGTCGGAAACAAGTTCGAAGGTGGAGATCGGAACCAAGGTGCTGGAGGGCGGTCGGAACAAAGGGGTGGTGGGCGGAACCAGGGTGGCGGTGGCGGTGGAAAGCAGGGTCCGGGGTGGCGTTCGGAACGAACGACCGGGGTGGCGGTCGGAACCAACGACCGGGGTGGCGGTCGGAACCAACGACCGGGGTGGCGGTCGGAACCAAGGTCCGGTGTGGCGGTCGGAACCAAGGTCCGGGGTGGCGGTCGGAACCAAGGTCCAAGGTGGCGGTCGGAACCAAGGTCCGAGGTGGCGGTCGGGACCAAGGTCCGGGCCGGCGGTCGGGACCAAGGTCCGCGCCGGCGGTCGGGACCAAGGTCCGGGCCGGCGGTCGGGACCAAGGTCCGGGCCGGCGGTCGGGACCAAGGTCCGGGCCGGCGGTCGGGACCAAGGTCCGGGCCGGCGGTCGGGACCAAGGTCCGGGCCGGCGGTCGGGACCAAGGTCCGGGCCGGCGGTCGGGACCAAGGTCCGGGCCGGCGGTCGGGACCAAGGTCCGGGCCGGCGGTCGGGACCAAGGTCCGGGCCGGCGGTCGGGACCAAGGTCCGGGGTGGCGGTCGGGACCAAGGTCCGGGGTGGCGGTCGGGACCAAGGTCCGGGGTGGCGGTCGGGACCAAGGTCCGGGGTGGCGGTCGGGACCAAGGTCCGGGGTGGCGGTCGGGACCAAGGTCCGGGGTGGCGGTCGGGACCAAGGTCCGGGGTGGCGGTCGGGACCAAGGTCCGGGGTGGCGGTCGGGACCAAGGTCCGGGGTGGCGGTCGGGACCAAGGTCCGGGGTGGCGGTCGGGACCAAGGTCCGGGGTGGCGGTCGGGACCAAGGTCCGGGGTGGCGGTCGGGACCAAGGTCCGGGGTGGCGGTCGGGACCAAGGTCCGGGTTGGCGGTCGGGACCAACGTCCGGGCTGGCGGGCGGAACGAAGGTGCGGATGGCGGGCGGAACGAACGTCTGAGCTAGCGGTCGGAACCAAGGTCCAGGGTGGCGGTCGGAATCAAGATCCGGGGTGGCGGTCGGAACCAAGGTCCGGGGTGGCGGTCGGAAACAAGTTCGAAGGTGGAGATCGGAACCAAGGTCCTGGAGGGCGGTCGGAACAAAGGGGTGGTGGGCGGAACCAGGGTGGCGGTGGCGGTGGAAAGCAGGGTCCGGGGTGGCGTTCGGAACCAACGACCGGGGTGGCGGTCGGAACCAACGACCGGGGTGGCGGTCGGAACCAAGGTCCGGTGTGGCGGTCGGAATCAAGGTCCGGGGTGGCGGTCGGAACCAAGGTCCGAGGTGGCGGTCGGAACCAAGGTCCGGAGTGGCGGTCGGAACCAAGGTCGGGGGAGGCGGTCGGAACCAAGGTCGGGGAGGCGGTCGGAAGCAAGGTCGGGGGTGGCGTTCAGAACCAAGGTCCGGGGTGGCGGTCGGGCCCAAGGTCCAGGGTGGCGGTCGGAACCACGGTCCGGGATGTAGGAACGGAAACAAGGTCCGGGGTGGCGGTCGGGACCAAGGTCCGGGCCGGCGGTCGGGACCAAGGTCCGGGCCGGCGGTCGGGACCAAGGTCCGGGCCGGCGGTCGGGACCAAGGTCCGGGCCGGCGGTCGGGACCAAGGTCCGGGGTGGCGGTCGGAATCAAGATGCGGGGTGGCGGTCGGAACCAAGGTCCGGGGTGGCGGTCGGAAACAAGTTCGAAGGTGGAGATCGGAACCAAGGTCCTGGAGGGCGGTCGGAACAAAGGGGTGGTGGGCGGAACCAGGGTGGCGGTGGCGGTGGAAAGCAGGGTCCGGGGTGGCGTTCGGAACCAACGACCGGGGTGGCGGTCGGAACCAACGACCGGGGTGGCGGTCGGAACCAAGGTCCGGTGTGGCGGTCGGAATCAAGGTCCGGGGTGGCGGTCGGAACCAAGGTCCGAGGTGGCGGTCGGAACCAAGGTCCGGAGTGGCGGTCGGAACCAAGGTCGGGGGAGGCGGTCGGAACCAAGGTCGGGGAGGCGGTCGGAAGCAAGGTCGGGGGTGGCGTTCAGAACCAAGGTCCGGGGTGGCGGTCGGGCCCAAGGTCCAGGGTGGCGGTCGGAACCACGGTCCGGGATGTAGGAACGGAAACAAGGTCCGGGGTGGCGGTCGGGACCAAGGTCCGGGGTGGCGGTCGGGACCAAGGTCCGGGCCGGCGGTCGGGACCAAGGTCCGGGCCGGCGGTCGGGACCAAGGTCCGGGCCGGCGGTCGGGACCAAGGTCCGGGGTGGCGGTCGGGACCAAGGTCCGGGGTGGCGGTCGGGACCAAGGTCCGGGGTGGCGGTCGGGACCAAGGTCCGGGGTGGCGGTCGGGACCAAGGTCCGGGGTGGCGGTCGGGACCAAGGTCCGGGGTGGCGGTCGGGACCAAGGTCCGGGGGGGCGGTCGGGACCAAGGTCCGGGCCGGCGGTCGGGACCAAGGTCCGGGCCGGCGGTCGGGACCAAGGTCCGGGCCGGCGGTCGGGACCAAGGTCCGGGCCGGCGGTCGGGACCAAGGTCCGGGCCGGCGGTCGGGCCAAGGTCCGGGCCGGCGGTCGGGACCAAGGTCCGGGCCGGCGGTCGGGACCAAGGTCCGGGCCGGCGGTCGGGACCAAGGTCCGGGCCGGCGGTCGGGACCAAGGTCCGGGCCGGCGGTCGGGACCAAGGTCCGGGCCGGCGGTCGGGACCAAGGTCCGGGCCGGCGGTCGGGACCAAGGTCCGGGCCGGCGGTCGGGACCAAGGTCCGGGCCGGCGGTCGGGACCAAGGTCCGGGCCGGCGGTCGGGACCAAGGTCCGGGCCGGCGGTCGGGACCAAGGTCCGGGCCGGCGGTCGGGACCAAGGTCCGGGGTGGCGGTCGGGACCAAGGTCCGGGGTGGCGGTCGGGACCAAGGTCCGGGGTGGCGGTCGGGACCAAGGTCCGGGCCGGCGGTCGGGACCAAGGTCCGGGCCGGCGGTCGGGACCAAGGTCCGGGCCGGCGGTCGGGACCAAGGTCCGGGCCGGCGGTCGGGACCAAGGTCCGCGCCGGCGGTCGGGACCAAGGTCCGGGCCGGCGGTCGGGACCAAGGTCCGGGCCGGCGGTCGGGACCAAGGTCCGGGCCGGCGGTCGGGACCAAGGTCCGGGCCGGCGGTCGGGACCAAGGTCCGGGCCGGCGGTCGGGACCAAGGTCCGGGCCGGCGGTCGGGACCAAGGTCCGGGGTGGCGGTCGGGACCAAGGTCCGGGGTGGCGGTCGGGACCAAGGTCCGGGGTGGCGGTCGGGACCAAGGTCCGGGGTGTCGGTCGTGACCAAGGTCCGGGGTGGCGGTCGGGACCAAGGTCCGGGGTGGCGGTCGGGACCAAGGTCCGGGGTGGCGGTCGGGACCAAGGTCCGGGGTGGCGGTCGGGACCAAGGTCCGGGGTGGCGGTCGGGACCAAGGTCCGGGGTGGCGGTCGGGACCAAGGTCCGGGTTGGCGGGCGGAACGAAGGTGCGGATGGCGGGCGGAACGAACGTCTGAGCTAGCGGTCGGAACCAAGGTCCAGGGTGGCGGTCGGAATCAAGATCCGGGGTGGCGGTCGGAACCAAGGTCCGGGGTGGCGGTCGGGACCAAGGTCCGGGGTGGCGGTCGGGACCAAGGTCCGGGGTGGCGGCCGGGACCAAGGTCCGGGGTGGCGGTCGGGACCAAGGTCCGGGCCGGCGGTCGGGACCAAGGTCCGGGCCGGCGGTCGGGACCAAGGTCCGGGCCGGCGGTCGGGACCAAGGTCCGGGCCGGCGGTCGGGACCAAGGTCCGGGCCGGCGGTCGGGACCAAGGTCCGGGCCGGCGGTCGGGACCAAGGTCCGGGCCGGCGGTCGGGACCAAGGTCCGGGCCGGCGGTCGGGACCAAGGTCCGGGCCGGCGGTCGGGACCAAGGTCCGGGCCGGCGGTCGGGACCAAGGTCCGGGCCGGCGGTCGGGACCAAGGTCCGGGGTGGCGGTCGGGACCAAGGTCCGGGGTGGCGGTCGGGACCAAGGTCCGGGGTGGCGGTCGGGACCAAGGTCCGGGGTGGCGGTCGGGACCAAGGTCCGGGGTGGCGGTCGGGACCAAGGTCCGGGGTGGCGGTCGGGACCAAGGTCCGGGGTGGCGGTCGGGACCAAGGTCCGGGGTGGCGGTCGGGACCAAGGTCCGGGGTGGCGGTCGGGACCAAGGTCCGGGCTGGCGGTCGGAACCAACGTCCGGGCTGGCGGTCGGGACCAAGGTCCGGGCTGGCGGTCGGAACCAAGGTCCGAGGTGGCGGTCGGAACCAAGGTCCGGAGTGGCGGTCGGAACCAAGGTCGGGGGAGGCGGTCGGAACCAAGGTCGGGGAGGCGGTCGGAAGCAAGGTCGGGGGTGGCGTTCAGAACCAAGGTCCGGGGTGGCGGTCGGGCCCAAGGTCCAGGGTGGCGGTCGGAACCACGGTCCGGGATGGCGGACGGAAACAAGATCCGGGGTGGCGTTCGGAACCAACGTCCGGTCATGCGGTCGGAACCAAGGGCCGGGAGTGCGGTGGCGGTGGAAAGCAGGGTCCAGGGTGGCGTTTGGAACCAACGACCGGGGTGGCGGTCGGGAATGAGGCCCGGGGTGGCGGTCGGGACCGAGCCCCTGGGTGGCAGTCGGGACCAAGGTCCGGGGTGGCGGTCGGGACCAAGGTCCGGGGTGGCGGTCGGGACCAAGGTCCGGGGTGGCGGTCGGGACCAAGGTCCGGGGTGGCGGTCGGGACCAAGGTCCGGGGTGGCTGTCGGGACCAAGGTCCGGGGTGGCGGTCGGGACCACGGTCCGGGGTGGCGGTCGGGACCAAGGTCCGGGGTGGCGGTCGGGACCAAGGTCCGGGGTGGCGGTCGGGACCAAGGTCCGGGGTGGCGGTCGGGACCAAGGTCCGGGGTGGCGGTCGGGACCAAGGTCCGGGGTGGCGGTCGGGACCAAGGTCCGGGGTGACGGTCGGGACCAAGGTCCGGGGTGACGGTCGGGACCAAGGTCCGGGGTGGCGGTCGGGACCAAGGTACGGGGTGGCGGTCGGGACCAAGGTCCGGGGTGGCGGTCGGGACCAAGGTCCGGGGTGACGGTCGGGACCAAGGTCCGAGCTGGCGGTCGGAACCAACGTCCGGGCCGGCGGTCGGGACCAAGGTCCGGGCCGGCGGTCGGGCCAAGGTCCGGGCCGGCGGTCGGGACCAAGGTCCGGGCCGGCGGTCGGGACCAAGGTCCGGGCCGGCGGTCGGGACCAAGGTCCGGGCCGGCGGTCGGGACCAAGGTCCGGGCCGGCGGTCGGGACCAAGGTCCGGGCCGGCGGTCGGGACCAAGGTCCGGGCCGGCGGTCGGGACCAAGGTCCGGGCCGGCGGTCGGGACCAAGGTCCGGGCCGGCGGTCGGGACCAAGGTCCGGGCCGGCGGTCGGGACCAAGGTCCGGGCCGGCGGTCGGGACCAAGGTCCGGGCCGGCGGTCGGGACCAAGGTCCGGGCCGGCGGTCGGGACCAAGGTCCGGGGTGGCGGTCGGGACCAAGGTCCGGGGTGGCGGTCGGGACCAAGGTCCGGGCCGGCGGTCGGGACCAAGGTCCGGGCCGGCGGTCGGGACCAAGGTCCGGGCCGGCGGTCGGGACCAAGGTCCGGGCCGGCGGTCGGGACCAAGGTCCGCGCCGGCGGTCGGGACCAAGGTCCGGGCCGGCGGTCGGGACCAAGGTCCGGGCCGGCGGTCGGGACCAAGGTCCGGGCCGGCGGTCGGGACCAAGGTCCGGGCCGGCGGTCGGGACCAAGGTCCGGGCCGGCGGTCGGGAGCAAGGTCCGGGGTGGCGGTCGGGACCAAGGTCCGGGGTGGCGGTCGGGACCAAGGTCCGGGGTGGCGGTCGGGACCAAGGTCCGGGCCGGCGGTCGGGACCAAGGTCCGGGGTGGCGGTCGGGACCAAGGTCCGGGGTGGCGGTCGGGACCAAGGTCCGGGGTGGCGGTCGGGACCAAGGTCCGGGGTGGCGGTCGGGACCAAGGTCCGGGGTGGCGGTCGGGACCAAGGTCCGGGGTGGCGGTCGGGACCAAGGTCCGGGGTGGCGGTCGGGACCAAGGTCCGGGGTGGCGGTCGGGACCAAGGTCCGGGGTGGCGGTCGGGACCAAGGTCCGGGGTGGCGGTCGGGACCAACGTCCGGGCTGGCGGGCGGAACGAAGGTGCGGATGGCGGGCGGAACGAACGTCTGAGCTAGCGGTCGGAACCAAGGTCCAGGGTGGCGGTCGGAATCAAGATCCGGGGTGGCGGTCGGAACCAAGGTCCGGGGTGGCGGTCGGAAACAAGTTCGAAGGTGGAGATCGGAACCAAGGTCCTGGAGGGCGGTCGGAACAAAGGGGTGGTGGGCGGAACCAGGGTGGCGGTGGCGGTGGAAAGCAGGGTCCGGGGTGGCGTTCGGAACCAACGACCGGGGTGGCGGTCGGAACCAACGACCGGGGTGGCGGTCGGAACCAAGGTCCGGTGTGGCGGTCGGAACCAAGGTCCGGGGTGGCGGTCGGAACCAAGGTCCGAGGTGGCGGTCGGAACCAAGGTCCGGAGTGGCAGTCGGAACCAAGGTCGGGGGAGGCGGTCGGAACCAAGGTCGGGGGAGGCGGTCGGAAGCAAGGTCGGGGGTGGCGTTCAGAACCAAGGTCCGGGGTGGCGGTCGGGCCCAAGGTCCAGGGTGGCGGTCGGAACCACGGTCCGGGATGGCGGACGGAAACAAGGTCCGGGGTGGCGTTCGGAACCAACGTCCGGTCATGCGGTCGGAACCAAGGGCCGGGAGGGCGGTGGCGGTGGAAAGCAGGCTCCAGGGTGGCGTCTGGAACCAACGACCGGGGTGGCGGTCGGGAACGAGGCCCGGGGTGGCGGTCGGGACCAAGGTCCGGGGTGGCGGTCGGGACCAAGGTCCGGGGTGGCGGTCGGGACCAAGGTCCGGGGTGGCGGTCGGGACCAAGGTCCGGGGTGGCGGTCGGGACCAAGGTCCGGGGTGGCGGTCGGGACCAAGGCCCGGGGTGGCGGTCGGGACCAAGGTCCGGGGTGGCGGTCGGGACCAAGGTCCGGGGTGGCGGTCGGGACCAAGGTCCGGGGTGACGGTCGGGACCAAGGTCCGGGGTGGCGGTCGGGACCAAGGTCCGGGGTGGCGGTCGGGACCAAGGTCCGGGGTGGCGGTCGGGACCAAGGTCCGGGGTGACGGTCGGGACCAAGGTCCGAGCTGGCGGTCGGAACCAACGTCCGGGCTGGCAGGCGGAACGAAGGTGCGGATGGCGGGCGGAACGAACGTCTGAGCTAGCGGTCGGAACCAAGGTCCAGGGTGGCGGTCGGAATCAAGATCCGGGGTGGCGGTCGGAACCAAGGTCCGGGGTGGCGGTCGGAAACAAGTTCGAAGGTGGAGATCGGAACCAAGGTCCTGGAGGGCGGTCGGAACAAAGGGGTGGTGGGCGGAACCAGGGTGGCGGTGGCGGTGGAAAGCAGGGTCCGGGGTGGCGTTCGGAACGAACGACCGGGGTGGCGGTCGGAACCAACGACCGGGGTGGCGGTCGGAACCAACGACCGGGGTGGCGGTCGGAACCAACGACCGGGGTGGCGGTCGGAACCAAGGTCCGGTGTGGCGGTCGGAACCAAGGTCCGGGGTGGCGGTCGGAACCAAGGTCCAAGGTGGCGGTCGGAACCAAGGTCCGAGGTGGCGGTCGGGACCAAGGTCCGGGCCGGCGGTCGGGACCAAGGTCCGCGCCGGCGGTCGGGACCAAGGTCCGGGCCGGCGGTCGGGACCAAGGTCCGGGCCGGCGGTCGGGACCAAGGTCCGGGCCGGCGGTCGGGACCAAGGTCCGGGCCGGCGGTCGGGACCAAGGTCCGGGCCGGCGGTCGGGACCAAGGTCCGGGCCGGCGGTCGGGACCAAGGTCCGGGCCGGCGGTCGGGACCAAGGTCCGGGCCGGCGGTCGGGACCAAGGTCCGGGCCGGCGGTCGGGACCAAGGTCCGGGCCGGCGGTCGGGACCAAGGTCCGGGGCCGGCGGTCGGGACCAAGGTCCGGGGTGGCGGTCGGGACCAAGGTCCGGGGTGGCGGTCGGGACCAAGGTCCGGGGTGGCGGTCGGGACCAAGGTCCGGGGTGGCGGTCGGGACCAAGGTCCGGGGTGGCGGTCGGGACCAAGGTCCGGGGTGGCGGTCGGGACCAAGGTCCGGGGTGGCGGTCGGGACCAAGGTCCGGGGTGGCGGTCGGGACCAAGGTCCGGGGGTGGTCGGGACCAAGGTCCGGGGTGGCGGTCGGGACCAAGGTCCGGGGTGGCGGTCGGGACCAAGGTCCGGGTTGGCGGTCGGGACCAACGTCCGGGCTGGCGGGCGGAACGAAGGTGCGGATGGCGGGCGGAACGAACGTCTGAGCTAGCGGTCGGAACCAAGGTCCAGGGTGGCGGTCGGAATCAAGATCGGGGTGGCGGTCGGAACCAAGGTCCGGGTGGCGGTCGGAAACAAGTTCGAAGGTGGAGATCGGAACCAAGGTCCTGGAGGGCGGTCGGAACAAAGGGTGGTGGGCGGAACCAGGGTGGCGGTGGCGGTGGAAAGCAGGGTCCGGGGTGGCGTTCGGAACCAACGACCGGGGTGGCGGTCGGAACCAACGACCGGGGTGGCGGTCGGAACCAAGGTCCGGTGTGGCGGTCGGAATCAAGGTCGGGGTGGCGGTCGGAACCAAGGTCCGAGGTGGCGGTCGGAACCAAGGTCCGGAGTGGCGGTCGGAACCAAGGTCGGGGGAGGCGGTCGGAACCAAGGTCGGGGAGGCGGTCGGAAGCAAGGTCCAGGGTGGCGGTCGGAACCACGGTCCGGGATGTAGGAACGGAAACAAGGTCCGGGGTGGCGGTCGGGACCAAGGTCCGGGCCGGCGGTCGGGACCAAGGTCCGGGCCGGCGGTCGGGACCAAGGTCCGGGCGGCGGTCGGGACCAAGGTCCGGGCCGGCGGTCGGGACCAAGGTCCGGGTGGCGGTCGGGACCAAGGTCCGGGGTGGCGGTCGGGACCAAGGTCCGGGGTGGCGGTCGGGACCAAGGTCCGGGTGGCGGTCGGGACCAAGGTCCGGGGTGGCGGTCGGGACCAAGGTCCGGGGTGGCGGTCGGGACCAAGGTCCGGGGGGGCGGTCGGGACCAAGGTCCGGGCCGGCGGTCGGGACCAAGGTCCGGGCCGGCGGTCGGGACCAAGGTCCGGGCCGGCGGTCGGGACCAAGGTCCGGGCCGGCGGTCGGGCCAAGGTCCGGGCCGGCGGTCGGGACCAAGGTCCGGGCCGGCGGTCGGGACCAAGGTCCGGGCCGGCGGTCGGGACCAAGGTCCGGGCCGGCGGTCGGGACCAGGTCCGGGCCGGCGGTCGGGACCAAGGTCCGGGCCGGCGGTCGGGACCAAGGTCCGGGCC
>NW_027592779.1:0-45625 GCF_964213995.1 Mustelus asterias
CTCGCCCCCTCGCCCCCTCGCCCCATCGCTCCCTCGCCCCATCGCCCCCCTCAGCCCCTCGCTCCCTCGCTCCCTCACCCCCTCGCCCCATCGCTCCCTCGCCCCATCGCCCCCTCAGCCCCTCGCCCCCTCGCTCCCTCGCCCCACCTCTCCCTCAGCCCCTCGCCCCATCGCTCCCTCAGCCCCTCGCCCCCTCGCTCCCTCAGCCCCCTCGCTCCCTCAGCCCCATCGCTCCCTCAGCTCCTCGCTCCCTCAGCCCCTCGCTCCCTCAGCCCCTCGCTCCCTCAGCCCCTCGCTCCCTCAGTCCCCTCGCTCCCTCAGTCCCCTCGCTCCCTCACTCTCCTCACCCCTCCACCCCCCTCGTTCCATCAGCCCTTCTGTCCCGCATACTCTGGCTCCCTCACCCCCTTTCTCTCTCACCCTCCCCTCGCTCCCTCACCCCCTCACTCCCTCACCCCCCTCACCCCCTCGCTCCCTTACCCCTTGTCTCCCTCACCTCCTCACCCACCCCTTATCCCCCCTAGCACCCCAAAAGCCCCTCTTGGCCCCCTTCAGCCCCCTCGCTCCCCCTCACCCCCCTCATTTCCCCCTCGACCCCCCCAGCTCCCCTCGCCCCCCTTCCGGCTCCCCCTCGCCCCCCTCACCTCCTTGCCCCCCCTTGCCCCTTTCACCCCCCCTCACCACCCCCCTGCACCCCCAGCCCCCCCTCGTCGCCCCCTCGGCCCCCTCAGCTCCTCCCGCAGCACCCATCTGATCACATGACCCAGCACAGAGAGCAGATTGGCTGCTTGTTCGGATGCAGCCTGCAAATGGCAGCAGTTGGTGAATGTGTTTTTGGATCTGGAATCTCCCAGCACAGAGAGAGAGGCCATTCAGCCCATCGTGTTGGAACTAGCCCTTTGACAGAGCGACCCAGTCAGTCCCACTTTCCTGCTCTTTCCCCCAGCCTGAGATTTCTTTCCCCTTCGTGTATTTATCCAATTCCCGTCCGAATGTTACTGTTGGATCTGCTCCGACTGCCCGTTCAAACCTTGTTCATGCTCTCACTCTCTCTCGCGTTCTTTTTCTCGCTCTATCGCCCTCTCACTTTCCCTCTCTCTCTCTCTCGCTGTCTTTCTCTTGCATTCCCTCACACTCTCTCATTCTCTTTCTCTCTCTCACTCTCTCATTCTCTCTCTTTCCCTCTTGCTCGCTGTCTTTCTCTCTCGCTCACTCTCGCTCACTCTCTCCCACGCTCTCATTTCATCCCTCTGTCACTCTATCATGCGCTCTCTTTCTCTTTCTTGCTCTCTTCCTCTCTATCTCTCTCTCATTCTCTTGCTCTCTCTCTGTCACTTTCTCTCTCGCTTTCTCACTCTTTTGTTTTTTCTCTCTTGCTTTTTCTTTCTCTCTCATTTTCTCTCTCTTTCTCTCGTTCTCTCTCTCTTGTTTTTATGGTCTGCAGCTGCAGTTCATTCTGTTCATTTTTGGTTTTATTTCCAAATTCTCGGCTCATGTTGCAGATGTTTCCAGATGTTAGTTTTTATTTTTAAGTGGTGTTGAATCGAGTGGTTTCCAATGGCCGAATCTTGAAAGATGGATTGATGCCAGGGAGCGATGGACAGGTCAAGTCTGTGACTGGTTACTCTGGGAATCGGGTTGAGGGAGTGTGCGTATCTGCACTGCTCCTGCTTCTCGTCTCCAATTCCAATCGGTTCTCTCGCCCCTGCCTCACCGCTCACCTTTTCACCCCCTCCCCCCGCACGCTGCATTCCTATCGCCTCATCAAGATTGTAAAACATCCCAATGGAATGCACAGGAATCAAAGGTTTTACACAGTGCAGTGTGAGGGCAAAGGAGAGAGAGAGATTGAGGGAGGGAATCCTACAGCTGAAGGAATGTCCACCAACGATGGAGCGATGGACATCGGGAGATGTTCACGTGGCCAGAATTGAAGAAGATCTTGGAGGGTTGAAGAGGTTACAGAGATAGAGAGGGGTCTGCCTGCGGAAAGCTCTGAAAACGAGGATGAGAAGGTCAGCGAGCTCAGGGATGATGGATGAACAGGACTTCGGGTCAGTCATAGAGTCAGAGAGCTTTACAGCATGGAAACAGGCCTTTCGGCCCAACTTGTCCATGTTGCTCAGTTTTCACCACTAAGCTAGTCCCAATTGCTCGCATTTGGCCCATAAAATGTCAGTATTCACGGGGGAGGTGCCGGATGATTGGAGGGTGGCTCATGTTGTTCTGTTGTTTAAAAAAGGTTTCAAAAGAAATCCGGGAAATTATAGGCCAGTATGTTTGACGTCGGTGGTGGGCAAGTTATTGGAAGGTGTGATAAGGGATAGGATCTACAAATATTTGGATAGACAGGGACTTATGAGGGAGAGTCAACATGGCTTTGTGCGTGGTAGGTCATGTTTGACCAATCTATTAGAGTTTTTCGAGGAGGTTACTAGGAAAGTGGATGAAGGGAAGGCGGTGGATGTTGTCTACCTGGATTTCAGCAAGGCCTTTGACAAGGTCCCTCATGGGAGGTTAGTTAGGAAGGTTCAGTCACTGGGTATACATGGGGAGGTAGTAAATTGGATAAGACACTGGCTCAATGGAAGAAGCCAGAGAGTGGTTGTGGAGGATTGCTTCTCTGAGTGGAGGCCTGTGACTAGTGGTGTGCCGCAGGGATCGGTGTTGGGTCCATTGTTGTTTATCATCCAGATCATTGATATAGATGACAATGTGGTAAATTGGATGAGCAAAGTTGCTGATGATACAAAGATTGGAGGTGTAGTGGACAGTGAGGAAGGTTTTCAAAGCTTACAGAGGGATTTGGACCAACTAGAAAAATGGGCTGAAAAATGGTAAAATGGAATTTAACACAGACAAGTGTGAGATATAGCACTTTGGAAGGACAAACCAAAGTAGAACGTACAGGGTAAATGGTAGGACTCTGAAGAGTGCAGTTGAACAGAGGGATCTGGGAATACAGGTACAGAATTCCCTAAAAGTGACGTCACAGGTGGATAGGGTTGTAAAGAATGCCTTTGGTACATTGGCCTTTATAAATCGGAGTATCGAGTATAAAAGTTGGAGTGTTATGGTAAGGTTATCTAAGGCATTGGTGAGGCCGAATTTAGAGTATTGTGTACAGTTTTGGTCACCTAGTTACAGGAAGGATGTAAATAAGGTTGAAAGAGTGCAGAGAAGGTTCACAAGGATGTTGCCGGGACTTGAGAAGCTGAGTTACAGAGAGAGATTGAATAGGTTGGGACTTTATTTCCTGGAGCGTAGAAGAATGAGGGGAGATTTGATAGAGGTGTATAAGATTTTGATGGGTATAGATAGAGTGAATGCAAGCAGGCTTTTTCCACCGAGGCTAGGGGAGAAAAAAACCAGAGGGCATGGGTTAAGGATGAAAGGAGAAAAGTTTAAAGGGAATATTAAGGGGGGCTTCTTCACGCAGAGTGGTGGGAGTGTGGAATGAGCTGCTGGATAAAGTG
This sequence comes from Mustelus asterias, assembly GCF_964213995.1. Lineage (NCBI taxonomy): Eukaryota > Metazoa > Chordata > Chondrichthyes > Carcharhiniformes > Triakidae > Mustelus > Mustelus asterias. The sequence continues at coordinate 3,477 of NW_027592779.1, forward strand.
GTAAATGCTTTTAACATTTAAGAAAAACTTGGACGGGTTCATGGATGAGAGGGATGTGGAGGGATATGGTCAGTGGGACTAGGCAAAAAATGGTTCAGCACAGACAAGAAGGGCCAAAAGACCTGTTTCTGAGCTGTAATTTTCTATGGTTCTATCCCTCTGTACCCATCTTACCCATGTAACTATCTAAATGCTTTTTAAAAGATAAAATTGTACCTGCCTCTACTACTACCTCTGGCAGCTTGTTCCAGACACTCACCACCCTCTGTGCCAAAAAATTGCCCCTCTGGACCCTTTTGTATCTCTCCCCTCTCACCTTAAACCTATGCCCTCTGGTTTTAGACTCCCCTACCTTTGGGAAAAGATATTGACTATCTAGCTGATCTGTGCCCCTCATTATTTTATAGACCTCTATAAGATCACCCCTATGCTCCAGGATAGGATGTTGAGTAGCAGAACATATGAAAGAGAATTGGAAGGAGGCCATTCAGCCCCTCGAGCCAGCTCTGCCATTCAATACGATCGGGGCTGGTCTGTTTGTATTGGGTTCCACATTCACCGTCTACTCTGATAACCTTTGACCCCCTTGCCCAACAAGAATCTATCTACCTCCATATTAACGATATTCCGTGAGCCCGCTTTCACTGCGTTCTGAGGCAGAGAGTTCCAAAGTCACACCTCCTCAGAGAAAAAACCTTACTCCTCATCTCTTGGATGAGCCGCTTTCTGGAGGGGGGGGGGGAGATGGGAGGCAGCCAGGAGAGAACATCGGAATAACCAACTCCAGGGCCTGGGCCTAAATTCCCGGCTGAAATCCCATCTCCTGGACAGCTGGCTATTTTGAGTGCTGTGTTCTCATTGGTTAATGTGTCAGGTCAATCCTGAATTGGTACAACTTGATGACAATGTGGATCCATCTTGTTTTCAGCTCTCTCTCTCTCTCTGCGTTGATTCCGGTCCAATATCTTTGCCGGTTCAATGCAGAGGGTGGATCCACAGGTATGAATGTGTGTCACATCTGGCAGTGTCAGTGCAGAGAGAATCTCAGCTGACATTTAGTCTGACTCGGAGCGAGAGAAGGGGCAATGTGATGGATTCGATGCTGTTGAAGAGGGGGTAGGGCAACATGGAAGGTCTGGGGCAGGTGGGATCTCAGGACAGATTCGCCAAAGGGAACGTTAATGGTCGTGTTAAAGACTAAAGCACATGCTAACAGTGGAATCTATCCAAGCCTGGTGCCATTGTTGAATTAGCCCAAAGTACGGGGAGCCAATACCTAGCTTCTTTTGCCATGCTGGCACCTTTGCCAATCAGAGTCAACCTGCCAGCCAATCAGCACCCTCTTCTGCAGGATAGATTATTGTGATTGTTTGAAATTTGACATTCTTGCCTTTGTCCTGAGGGGCAAGGTGTAAGGTCGCTCTTTACAGCAATATTCAGCTTCTATTCGAACAAGCAATTGCTCTGAAGTCAAAGCAGAGACAAAATGTTGGGAGAGTTTGAGGGACTCAAACCTGACCAGGGCCAGGGCCTGATGGACTGCATCCTAAACTTCTGAAAGAGAGAACCGATCCTCTGCCTCTGATTGTCCAAAAGCCTCGAGATTCTGGAACGTTCCATCAGATTGCAAGTTAATACATTTAAACTGCTGTTTAAGAAATGAGAGAGAGAGAGAGAAGTCAGGGAACTCCAGGCCAGTTAGCCCAACATCAACCATTGGGAAGGTGCTGGAATCTATTATTAAACAACTCCTGACAAAGCAATTAGAAAGGCGCAGTACAATTAGAAGGAGCCAATATGGCTTTATGCACGGTAGCACAGTGGTTCACACTGCTACCTCACAGCGCCAGGGACCCAGGTTCGATTCCCGGCTTGGGTCACTGCCTGTGTGGAGTTTGCACATTCCCCCCGTGTCTATGTGGGTTTCCTCTGGGTGTTCCAGTTTCCTCCCACAGTCCGAAAGATGTGCTGGTTAAGTGCATTGGCCATGTTAAAATGTCCCTCAGTGTACCCGAACAGGCGCCGGAGTGTGGTGACTCGGGGATCTTCACAGTAACTTCATTGCAGTGTTAATGGAAACCTACTTGTGACACTAATAAATAAACTTCAAACTGAATGAAAGAGTATGTTTGCTGACGATACAAAGCTGGGTGGGAATGTAAGCTGTGAGAAGAACAGAGTGAGGGTGCAGATTGATTTGGATAGGTTAACTGAGTGGGCAACAAGGTGACAGAGGGAGTGGAATGTGTGGAAGTGTGAAGTTATTCATTTTGGTAAATGTTGATGTTCAGAGTGATCTGGCTGCACTCATACGAGGAACACAGAAGGTTAGCATGCAGGAGCAGCAAGTAATTCATTCGGCAAATGGCCTTTGTTGCAATGGGATTGAGCTAGAGTTCAGTTGGGCAGCATGGTCAGTGGAGGCTTGGAGGGCAGTAGGGCCTGTTCCTGTGCTAAATTGTTCTTTGTTCCAGATAAATAAAGGAATCTTGCTGCAGTTGGACAGGGTTTTTGGTGAAACCACATCTGGAGTAGTGTGTACAGTTTGGGTCTCCACATTAAAGAAAAGACATTCTGGCACTGGGGGGCGGTGCAGTGAAGGTTCACTGGATTGGTCCCTGGGATGAGGGGTTGTCCTATGATGACAGGCTGAGTAAATTGGGTGGATAATCTCCAGGATTTTGGAAGAATGAGAGGTGATCTGACTGGAATATTAAAGATTAAGAAGGGGCTTGACAGTGTAGATATTGAGATGTTGTTTTCCCTGGCTGGAGAATTGGGAACATGGAGGTGGGCATTCTCTCGGGATGAGGACTCAATCATTTGGGACTGAGATGAGGAGAATGATCTTCACTCAGCAGGTTGAGAATTATCCTCATTCTCAAGCTCCCTCTACACTGTACCCCATCAAACACTCCCAGGACAGGTACAGCACGGGGTTAGATACAGAGTAAAACTCCCTCTACACTGTCCCCATCAAACACTCCCAGGACAGGTACAGCCCAGGGTCAGATACAGAGTAAAGCTCCCTCTACACTGTCCCCATCAATCACTCCCAGGACAGGTACAGCCCGGGGTCAGGAGTTTTGCTAGTGCAGTTCGGGGGGGTTTAAACTAGTATGGCAGGGGGGTGGGGATCAAAATATTAGGTCTACAAGTGTAGAGGCTGGGGACGAGCTTGGGGCTGGGACAAGGCTGGCAAAGAAGAAGAGCACTCTTGGGGAGGATGACCTCACTGGGTCTGGAGTGCTTATACTTCAATGCAAGGAGCGTAGCAGGTAAGACAGACGAACTTAGGGCCTTAATGCTTACGAGGAATTTGGATGTGGTTGCGGTGACAGAGACTTGGTTGAAAGAGGGACAGGACTGGCAGCTGAATATTCCGGGGTACAAGTGTTTTAGGCGAGACAGAGGAGGGGCCAAAAGAGGTGGGGGAGTAGCAGTATTAGTTGGAGAGCATATTACAGCGGTGCAGAGGGAGGACAATTCGGAGGGGTCGTGTAACGAGTCACTCTGGGTGGAGCTTAGAAACAGGAAGGGCGCAGTCACTATGTTGGGAGTATACTACAGGCCCCCCAACAGCCCAAGGGAAGTGGAAGAACGGATATGTCAGGAGATACTGGATAGGTGCAGGAAAAATAGGGTTGTTGTAGTGGGAGACTTCAATTTCCCTGGTATAGACTGGAAATCGCTGAGAGCTGGGACTCTGGATGGGGAGGAATTTGTAAAATACGTACAGGAGGGTTCTTTGGAACAATATGTAGATAGCCCGACTAGAGAGGGGGCTATACTGGACCTAGTACTGGGGAATGAGCCCGGTCAGGACTTCAAAGTTTCGGTAGGGGAACATGTAGCAAATAGTGACCACAATTCTGTTAGCTTTAGGATAGTGATGGAAAAGGATGAGTGGTGTCCCAAGGGTAAGGTGTTGGATTGGGGGAAGGCTAACTTTAGTGGGATTAGGCAGAAATTGGCAGCTCTTGATTGGGAGAGGCTGTTTGAGGGTAAATCCACATCTGGCATGTGGGAGTCTTTTAAGGAACAGTTGTTAGGGCTACAGGACAGGCATGTGCCTGTAAAAAAGAAGGATAGGAAGGGTAGGATTCGAGAACCGTGGATAACCAGGGAAATTGAGGGACTGGTCAAAAAGAAAAGAGAGGCGTATGTTAGGTCCAGGCAGCTAAAAACGGAGGGAGCTCTGGAGGAGTACAAAGAAAGTAGGAAGGAACTCAAACGGGGAATTAGAAGGGCAAAAAGGGGTCACGAAATGTCCTTGGCAGACAGGATTAAGGAGAATCCCAAGGCATTTTATTCATATGTTAGGAACAAAAGGGTTGTCAGGGAAAAAATCGGACCTCTCAGGGACAAAAGTGGGGAATTATGCTTGGAGCCCAAAGAAGTAGGGGAGATCCTAAATGAATACTTTGCGTCGGTATTCACAAAGGAGAGGGATGTGTTGACTGGGAGTGTCTCGGAGGGGAGTGTTGAACCATTGGAGAAAATCTCCATTACAAGGGAGGAAGTGTTAGATTTGTTAGAGAATATAAAGACTGACAAATCCTCAGGGCCTGATGGAATCTATCCAAGGCTGCTCAGGGAGACGAGAGATGAAATCGCTGGGCCTCTGACACAAATCTTTGTCTCGTCACTGGACACAGGTGAGGTCCCAGAGGATTGGAGGATAGCTAATGTGGTCCCGTTATTTAAGAAGGGGAGGAAGGATAACCCAGGTAATTATAGGCCGGTGAGCTTGACGTCCGTGGTGGGGAAGTTGTTGGAGAAGATTCTTAGAGATAGGATGTATGCGCATTTAGAAAAGAATAAACTCATTAACGATAGTCAGCATGGTCTTGTGAGCGGGAGGCCATGCCTCACTAACCTGGTGGAGTTTTTTGAAGAAGTGACCAGAATGGTTGACGAGGGAAGGGCCGTGGATGTCGTCTATATGGACTTTAGTAAAGCGTTTGACAAAGTCCCTCATGGTAGGCTGGTGAAAAAGGTTGGATCTCATGGGATAAAGGGGGAGGTGGCTAGATGGGTGGAGAACTGGCTTGGTCACAGAAGACAGAGGGTGGTAGTGGAAGGGTCTTTTTCCGGCTGGAGGCCTGTGACTAGTGGTGTTCCGCAGGGCTCTGTATTGGGACCTCTGCTGTTTGTGATTTATATAAACGATCTGGAAGAAGGTGTAACTGGGGTGATCAGTAAGTTTGCGGACGACACAAAATTGGCAGGACTTGCAGATAGTGAGGAGCATTGTCAGAAGCTACAGAAGGATATAGATAGGCTGGAAATTTGGGCAAAGAAATGGCAGATGGAGTTCAATCCTGATAAATGCGAAGTGATGCATTTTGGTAGAAATAATGTCGGGAGGAGCTATACGATAAATGGCAGAACCATAAAGGGTGTAGATACGCAAAGGGACCTGGGTGTGCAAGTCCACAGATCCTTGAAGGTGACATCACAGGTGGAGAAGGTGGTGAAGAAGGCATATGGCATGCTTGCCTTTATAGGACGGGGCATAGAGTATAAAAGTTGGGGTCTGATGTTGCAGATGTATAGAACGTTGGTTCGGCCGCATTTGGAATACTGCGTCCAGTTCTGGTCGCCACACTACCAGAAGGACGGGGAGGCTTTGGAGAGAGTACAGAGGAGGTTTACCAGGATGTTGCCTGGTATGGAGGGGCTTAGTTATGAGGAGAGATTGGGTAAACTGGGGTTGTTCTCCCTGGAAAGACGGAGGATGAGGGGAGACTTAATAGAGGTGTATAAAATTATGAAAGGCATAGATAGGGTGAACGGTGGGAAGCTTTTCCCCAGGTCGGTGGTGACGTTCACGAGGGGTCATAGGTTCAAGGTGAAGGGGGGAGGTTTAACACAGATATCAGAAGGACATATTTTACACAGAGGGTGGTGGGGGCCTGGAATGCGCTGCCAGGCAAGGTGGTGGAGGCGGACACACTGGGAACGTTTAAGACTTATCTAGATAGCCATATGAACGGAGTGGGAATGGAGGGATACAAAAGAATGGTCTAGTTGGACCAGGGAGCGGTACGGGCTTGGAGGGCCGAAGGGCCTGTTCCTGTGCTGTATTGTTCTTTGTTCTAGATACAGAGTAAAGCTCCCTCTACACTGTCCCCATCAAACACTCCCAGGACAGGTACAGCACGGGGTTAGATACAGAGTAAAGCTCCCTCTACACTGTCCCCCATCAAACACTCCCAGGACAGGTACAGCACGGGGTTAGATACAGAGCATTACTTTACCATTCATGTTTCAGCTTTGACCTCTCATTGACCCTGCGACTCCCTGAGTGAATCATCAATATTTGCGCTCATTTGGGCTGTGTGCGCTGGGGATCTAACTGTGTGGAAAGTGTGATTGGGTTGATATTGGCATGAACTCGATGTGTTTCTTGATGCCTGGCGTGTGGAATGGGCTCCTCCTAAATGCTGAGGGTAATATTTACCCTGGGAATGGACTCTGAGAGTCAGGAGGCTGTGATCGGAACTCGGTGTGTTCACAGGCTGGGATGGAATCTTAATGAATCAAATCCCATTCTCTGAAGCCTATTGTTCAGCGGTGATTCATTCCTCGATTCCCAGATGTGAACACTTGTTTCCCACTTCCAGTTGCCTGTAGTGGGTGTCAGACTCCTCACAGGGGAGAGAGTTCAGTTGTACTTTACTGCCTTTGCGGAAATTCATTCTGGGTACATCGCCCCAATGTTCAAAATTACACAGACATGAATAAAACAAGGTTCCCGTCTCTCAGAGAGCGAACTTTAATGAAAGTATCGATTGAAACTGATTGCAAAGAGTTAATATAATCAGTCACTGCGCCCCACCCTGAGTGAATACTCCTGTGAGAGGTTCGTAGAGAACAGCACAGGTTCAGGAAGTGATTTATCCTGACTCTGAGGGATTGTAGCCTTTTCCCTGAGTGTAATCAGTAATAATACTGCGACACGGGGCAATTCTCATTGTTCATGTGACGCACTCTGTTTCTGCCAACATTCCCCGAGAACAGACTTCATCAAGACAGAGCTTCTTATCCAATCCTCTTTCTGTCTCTCAATCCTGAACCAATCTGCTTTCCACAGACGACAGTACCAGGAGAGACAGACTGTCAACAAGATCTGTGCAGGAAAGTTGCAGGACTGACCAGTTGGACTGGAGTCACACAGAGGCTGAAGGATGCCGGGTTTCACAGAATCACAGAATCCTCCAGTGCAGAAGAGGCCCTTCGGCCCGTTGAGTCTGCAACAACACATGAAAGTTCCTGACCTGCCCACCTAATCCCATTGCCAGCACTTGGCCCATAGCCCTGAATGTAATGGCGTGTCAAGTACTCATCCAGGTACTTTTTAAAGGATGTGAGGCATCCCACCTCCACCACCCTCCCAGGCAGCGCATTCCAGACCCTCACCACCCTCTGAGTAAAAAGGTTTTTCCTCAAATCCCCCCAAACCTCTCACCCCTCACTTTTAACTTGTGTCCCCTCGTGACTGACCCTTCAACTAAGGGGAACAGCTGCTCCTTATCCACTCTGTCCATGTCCCTCATAATCTTGTACACCTCGATCAGGTCGCCTCTCAGTCTTCTCTGCTCCAGAGAAAACAGCCCAAGCCAATCCAACCTCTCTTCATAACTTAAATGTTCCATCCCAGGCAGCATCCTGGTGAATCTCCTCTGCACCCCACCACGGATCCCTGTGGTACGCCACTGGGCACTGGCCTCCAGTCACTAAAGCAGCCGTCTGCCATCACCCTCTGTCTCCTACCGCTAAGCCAATTATGAATCCACCTTATCAGATTACCCTGTGTCCCACGCGCATTATATTTCCATTCTTGCATTTAGATAGCGCCTTCCGGGACCTCACAACATCGCCAAGGGCTCTACAATGGAGCACTTTTTGACCAGTAGTCGCTGTTGTAATGTCAGGAGCCATTAATGCACAGCAAGATCCCACCAAGAGCACTGTGATCCTGATTGGGTCATGTTGAATTTCGTGATATTGGTTGTGGGATAAATATTGGGAGGGACAGGAGGACAAACTCCCCAGCTGCTCTTCCACAAGATTGAGAGAGTTACGAGCAGGAGTAAGGCCGTTCAGCCCCTCCAGACCACCCTGCCATCGAGTGCGATCGTGACTGATCTGAGTGTGGCTCCAACTCCACTTTCCTGTCTGCTCACCAGAACCTTTAACCACCCCCCCCCTTGTCAATCGAAAATCTGTCTATCTCCGCCATGATTATATTCAGTGACGCACAGTCCCCAGTGCCCCCTGCTGGATGGAATTCATACACTAACTCCCTCTGAGGGAAGAAAATCTTCCTCATCTCCGTCTGAGAGTGGGAGACACCCCCCCGTGCCGCCCCCCCCCCCCCCCCCCCACTTATTCTCAAACTGTGGCTCCAAGAATGACATTAACTTCACAGAACAGAAACCGGTTGTTTGGCCCATTCGGACTGTGTAGTGTTTATGCTCCATGCGGGCCTCCCATACGCCTCCCACACAAACCGCTCAGAAACTCTCCCTGAGGGCGAGGGTCACAGACTGGAATGAAATCTCACTGTGTCTTCCCTAGTTATTCAATCAATAACTCAACCTCAAACAGGACTAACAAGTTAAAGCTCATGTTAACAGGAGGAGCGAGGGGAGGGGGGTGTGAGGGGAGGGGGGGCTCGAGGAGAGGGGGGGCTCGAGGGGAGGGGGGGGTCGAGGGGAGGGGAGGCCAAGGGGAGGGGGGGGGCGAGGGGAGGGGGGGGCGAGGGGAGGGGGGGCCGAGGGGAGGGGGGGTGAGGGGGGATGTGAGGGGAGGGGGGCCGAGGGGAGGGAGGGGCCGAGGGGAGGGGGGGCCGAGGAGAGGGTGGGGGCGAGGGGGATGAGGGGAGGGGGGGCCGAGGGGAGGGGGGGCGAGGGGAGGGGGGGGTTGTGTGAGGGGGTTGAGGAGCATTTGGCCTCCGTTACAGCCCGAGAGTTGGTGACAGTTTCAGGATTGCGAAAGAGGAAAGTTTAGAATGGAAATATCTAAGTCTGAGGTCACGCACCAACCGACTCAAGAACAGCTTCTTCCCTTACACAGGAACAGGAGGAGGCCATTCAGCCCCATAACGTTTGAATGGACCTACCTCGCATTAAGTTGATCTTTCTCTACATCCTAGCTATGACTGTAACACTACATTCTGCACTCTCTCATTTCCTTCTCCCCGATGTACTCTATGAACAGTATGCTTTGTCTGTATGGCACAGTAAACTGTACCTGGGACAATAACAAATCAAATCAAAATATTATTAATTAAAGCAGAAAATGCTGGAAATACTCAGCAGCTCGCGCTGCGTCTGCGGAGAGAGGGAGACGGACGTATTGAACCTTCCAGCAGGAGTGTTTCATCTGTTTTGGTGAAAAGCCACTGGCCTGAAACATTAATCTGTTCTCGGCCTTTGGTTAAGATCAAGTGTCGTTTTGTTGTCCTGCGCTTGCTGAGGTCATGAGGTTACACTGAGGCTTCACTTGAAGCAATTTTTTAAAGGGGCATCTCGGCCTTTTGGCGAAGAAGCAAATCGGATCAAGCCTTGGAGAAGGTGCAATGCCTGCTCCAATCAGCTTGGATCACTGAGATCAAGCCCAAGACAGGAAGCAGCCGGCCTGTCCTGTCAGCTCGGATCGGGAACGTCTCACTTGCTGAGAGTTTGAATTGGGCTTTGATTGGATTGAATAAATTAACTCTGATTCTCGTCCCACAGACGCTGCCAGACCTGCCGAGTATTTCCAGCATTTCCTGTTTTTAATTCAGATTTCCTGCATCCTCAGTATTTTGCCTTTGTTTAAGTATTTCATTTCACAGCTTGTTCGATAAAACACCACCATTCAGCCCCTCGAGTCTGTTACACAGGAGGAGGCCATTCAGCCCCTCGAGCCGGTTACACAGGAACAGGAGGAGGCTATTCAACCCCTTGAGCCTGTTACACAGGAACAAGAGGAGGCCATTCAGCCCCTCAAGTCTTAGAAGAACCTGAGTGGGAGTGGGCCATTCAGCCCTTTGAATCTGCTCCACCATTCAACAGGATCATAAGTGATCTGGTTGTGGTGTCAGTTCCACTTTCCTGTCTGCCCCCATGATCCCTTGACTGTCAAAAGTTTGTCCTGAATAAATTCAATGACCAGTTTCAGTGCTTTAGGGGGAAGAAAATTGCACCGGCCGGAAACCCTCTGAGAAAGAAAACTCATCTCCGTGTTAAACAGGAGACCTCATTTTCTTAAACTGCGTCCCTGTTTCTAGTGGCTCCCACGAGGGGGAAGCCATTCTCCTGGCGTTCACCCTATCAAATCCCTCAGGATTTTGTATAATTCAATAAGATCACTTCTCGTTCTTCGAAACTCCAATGGGAATAAATCCAAGTTTTCCTCATAAAATAAGCCTCTCGTCCCGAGAATAAGTCAAGTGAACCTTCTCTGAACTGATTCTCATGCAGTTTTAATTTTTTTCAAATGAGACCAAAATTACATAGTATTCCAGGTGTGATCACACCAATGTTCTGTACAGCTGCAGGGAAACTTCCTTACGTTTATGTTCCATTCTGCTTGCAATAATTATCATTTCATTAACATTCCTATTCACTGGCTGTCCGTGAATGCCAGCTTTGTTGTGATTCATGTACCAGGTCACCCAGATCCCTCTGTACCTCTGTACACTCCATTTAAATAGTATCCTGTTTTTCTATTCTTCCTGCCAAAGTGGACAAGTTCACATATTTTTACCCACTCACCTAACCTGTCGCTATCCCTTTGCAGGCTCTCCACTTCCTCTTGACAGATTACTTTCCTGATATTCTGTGATATCAGTAAATTGAGCTCCTGTGTGTTTGGTATCTTCATCCAAATCATTGATGTAAATACTGCAGGAGTGTTGCACTGTTAGCCATTCATCAGATGAGCAGGAGTTCTGCAGGTGGCCTGGACAATATTGATACCATGACTAGCAACGATAAAACAGATAATCTCATTGCTATCTATGGGATCTTGCTGTGTGTAAATTTGACAATCTCAGAGCTGCATCAACTGAACTATTAATTAAATATTTAATATCTGGTTCATAATATGAATGATGAAGCTCAGAGGGTGGTGAGTGTCTGGAAGGAGCTGCCAGAGATAGTTGTAGAGGCGGGTACAATTTTGTCTTTTAAAAAGCATTTAGACAGTTACATGGGTAAAATGGCTATCGAGGTACATGGGCCAAATATGGGCAATTGGGACTCGTGGTAAAATCTGGGCGGCATGGACAAGTTGGGCCAAAGGGCCTGTTCCTCTGCTGTAAACCTCTATGACTCTGAGTCTGTTACACAGGAACAGGAGGAGGCCATTCAGCCCCTCAAGTCTGTTACACAGGAACAGTAGGAGGCCATTCAGCCCCTCGAGCCTGTTACTCAGAAACAGGAGGAGGCCATTCAGCCCCTTGAGTCTGATACGCAGGAACAGGAGGAGGCCATTCAGCTGTTCTTGTCCTTCCTGCAGCGAGTAACTCACCTCCTGACTCACCGAAGCCTGTCCACCATCTACAAGGCACAAGTCAGGAGTGTGACGGAATATTCCCCCACTTGCCTGGATGGGTGCAGCTCCAACAACACTCAAGAAGCTCAACACCATCCAGGACAGAGCAGCCCCGCTTGATTGGCATCCCATCCACAAACATTCACTGATTCCATCATCAATGAACAATAGCAGCAGTGTGTACCATGATGCACTGCAGCAACTCATCAGGGCTCCTTGGGCAGCACCTTCCAAACCCATGGCCTCTTGTCATCGAGAAGGACGAGGGCAGCAGATACTTGGGAACTCCACCACCTGGAGGTTCCCCTCCGAGTCACTCACCATCCTGACTTGGAAATGTATCGCCGTTCCTTCACTGTCGCTGGGTCAAAATCCTGGAACTCCCTCCCTAACAGCACTGTGGGTGTACCTGCACCACATGGACTGCAGCGAGTTCAAGAAGGCAGCTCACCACCACCTTCTCAAGGGGCGATTAGGGATGAGTAATAAACGCTGGCTCAGCCAGCGACACCCATGTCCCTAAATGAATAAAGAGGCAATTACTCAGATAAAATCGAACCAGATTCTCTCGCTCTTCCCATCTGCACTCAACCCCATTCAGCTGAAGCTGGGAGGTGACTGATGCCAGAACTCTGGGCTTCTTTAAGCAGCATGTTAGTTAGTGGGAGGGTTTCGAATCTGCACTTCCCACAAGCAGAGGGTCAGGTATGAAGGGGCGGCACGGTGGCACAGTGGTTAGCACTGCTGCCTCACAGCACCAGGGACCTGGGTTCAATTCTGGCCTTGGGTCACTGTCTGTGCAGAGTCTGCACGTTCTCCCCGTGTCAGCGTGGGTTTCCTCCGGGTGCTCCGGTTTCCTTCCACACTCCAAAGATGTGTGGGTTAGGTTTCATTGGCCATGGTAAATTGCCCCTAGTGTCAGGGGGATTAGCAGGGTAAATGTGTGGGGTTACGGGAGTAGGGGCTGGGTGGGATTGTGGTCGGTACAGACCCGATGGGCTGAATGGCCCCCTTCTGCACTGGAGGGATTCTGATTCTGTGACCAGGGTTCACCTTCTGACCAATGGTAGGAGGGATTTGTGAAATGGGGGGTTATTCCTGGCATTGGGAAGGTGCCCTGGGTGATGGGTATTCCCTGAGGCAGGGGAATCAAACTCAGGGCAGAGAGTTATTTGGACTAATCTTGTTTTATTTGTTCCAGGGTTTTTCTGGGAAATCACACCTTTGGATCAGGAGTCGGATTGAACTGGAATGTCTCATCCCAGCGCCCCCCCGACTTACGAAGAGTCAGTCAACCCATTGTACCCCCCACCAGCTAACCCTGGGTACCCCATGGCAGGACCCTACCCCCCTGGGGGAAATGCCCCCTACCCCCCTGGGGTGAATGCCCCCTACCCCCCAGGGGGAAATGCTCCCTACCCCCCAGGAGGAAATGCTCCCTACCCCCCAGGGGCAAATGCTCCCTACCCCCCGGGGGGGAAGACTGACTTCTCATCGGCATTCCCCCATTCTGGAAATCCGATGGGCCCCCCCATGATGCCGACAATCCCACTTAATCCATCCTGGCCTGGGGGCAACACAGGTGAGTTACACTTCCCCTGGGGGGGGGGGTGTCTGTGTGGGTGTGAGGCGCTGCGGGGGAGGGGGGGCGGGCTCTGTGTGTAAGAGGCTGGGGGGGGGTCTCTGTGTAGGTGTGTGAGGCTGGGGGTGGTCTCTGTGTGTGTGAGGCTGGGGGGTCTCTGTGTGGGTGTGAGGCTGGGGGGTCTGTGTGTGTGTGTGTGTGAGGCTGGGGGTGGTCTCTGTGTGTGTGAGGCTGGGGGGGGTCTCTGTGTGTGTGAGGCTGGGGGGGGTCTCTGTGTGTGTGAGGCTGGGGGGGGTCTCTGTGTGTGTGAGGCTGGGGGGGGTCTCTGTGTGTGTGAGGCTGGGGGGGGTCTCTGTGTGTGTGAGGCTGGGGGGGGTCTCTGTGTGTGTGAGGCTGGGGGGGGGTCTCTGTATGGGTGTGAGGCTGGGGAGGGTTGGAGGGCCATTTTTTGGTGTGGGAGAGGGCCTCGCTGTGTGTGGGGGGGGGAGGGCCTCGCTGTGTGTGTGTGGGGGGAGAGGGCCTCGCTGTGTGTGGGGGGGGGAGGGCCTCGCTGTGTGTGTGTGGGGGGGAGGGTCTCACTGTGTGTGGGGGGGGAGGGCCTCGCTGTGTGTGTGTGGGGGGGAGGGTCTCACTGTGTGTGGGGGGGAGGGTCTCACTGTGTGTGGGGGGGGGAGGGCCTCGCTGTGTGTGTGGGGGGGAGGGCCTCGCTGTGTGTGTGGGGGGGGGGAGGGTCTCACTGTGTGTGGGGGGGGGAGGGCCTCGCTGTGTGTGTGGGGGGGGAGGGTCTCACTGTGTGTGTGGGGGGGGGAGGGCCTCGCTGTGTGTGTGGGGGGGAGGGCCTCGCTGTGTGTGTGGGGGGGGAGGGCCTCGCTGTGTGTGTGGGGGGGAGGGTCTCACTGTGTGTGGGGGGGAGGGTCTCACTGTGTGTGGGGGGGGAGGGCCTCGCTGTGTGTGTGTGGGGGGGAGGGCCTCGCTGTGTGTGTGGGGGGGGGAGGGCCTCGCTGTGTGTGTGGGGGGGAGGGTCTCACTGTGTGTGTGGGGGGGAGGGCCTCGCTGTGTGTGTGGGGGGGAGGGCCTCGCTGTGTGTGTGGGGGGGAGGGCCTCGCTGTGTGTGTGGGGGGGAGGGTCTCACTGTGTGTGGGGGGGAGGGTCTCACTGTGTGTGGGGGGGGGGAGGGCCTCGCTGTGTGTGTGTGGGGGGGAGGGCCTCGCTGTGTGTGTGGGGGGGGAGGGCCTCGCTGTGTGTGTGGGGGGGAGGGTCTCACTGTGTGTGGGGGGGGGAGGGCCTCGCTGTGTGTGTGTGGGGGGGAGGGCCTCGCTGTGTGTGTGGGGGGGGGAGGGCCTCGCTGTGTGTGTGGGGGGGAGGGCCTCGCTGTGTGTGTGGGGGGGAGGGTCTCACTGTGTGTGTGGGGGGGGAGGGCCTCGCTGTGTGTGTGTGGGGGGGAGGGTCTCACTGTGTGTGTGGGGGGGAGGGCCTCGCTGTGTGTGTGGGGGGGGAGGGCCTCGCTGTGGTCGTGGGGGGGGGAGGGCGGCCTCGCTGTGATGTGTGGGGAGGGGAGGGCCTAGCTTGGGGGGGGAGGGCCTCGCTGTGTGTGTGGGGGGGGAGGGCCTCGCTGTGTGTGGGGGGGAGGGCCTCGCTGTGTGTGGGGGGGGGGAGGGCCTCGCTGTGGTGGGGGGGGAGGGCCTCGCTGTGTGTGGGGGGGAGGGGTCTCACTGTGTGTGTGGGGGGGAGGGTATCACTGTGTGTTGGGGGGGGAGGGTCTCGCTGTGTGTGTGGGGGGGGAGGGCCTCGCTGTGTGTGTGGGGGGGGAGGGCTCACTGTGTGTGTGGGGGGGGAGGGTCTCACTGTGTGTGTGGGGGGAGGGCCTCGCTGTGTGTGTGGGGGGGAGGGTCTCGCTGTGTGTGTGTGGGGGGAGGGCCTCGCTGGTGTGTGGGGGGGAGGGTCTCACTGTGTGTGGGGGGGAGGGCCTCGCTGTGTGTGTGGGGGGGGGGGCCTCGCTGTGTGTGTGGGGGGAGGGTCTCACTGTGTGTGTGGGGGGGAGGGGCCTCGCTGTGTGTGGGGGGTGTGGGGGGGGAGGGCCTCGCTGTGTGTGTGTGGGGGGGAGGGCCTCGCTGTGTGTGTGTGGGGGGGAGGGCCTCGCTGTGTGTGTGTGGGGGGGAGGGCTCGCTGTGTGTGTGTGGGGGGGAGGGCCTCGCTGTGTGTGTGGGGGGGGGAGGGCCTCGCTGTGTGTGTGGGGGGGGAGGGCCTCGCTGTGTGTGTGTGGGGGGGAGGGCTCGCTGTGTGTGTGTGGGGGGGGAGGGCCTCGCTGTGTGTGTGGGGGGGGGAGGGCCTCGCTGTGTGTGTGGGGGGGAGGGTCTCACTGTGTGTGGGGGGGGGAGGGCCTCGCTGTGTGTGTGTGGGGGGGAGGGTCTCACTGTGTGTGTGGGGGGGAGGGCCTCGCTGTGTGTGTGGGGGGGGAGGGCCTCGCTGTGTGTGTGGGGGGGGGAGGGCCTCGCTGTGTGTGGGGGGGAGGGCCTCGCTGTGTGTGTGGGGGGGGAGGGCTGCCTCGCTGTGTGTGGGGGGGAGGGCCTCGCTGTGTGTGGGGGGGAGGGCCTCGCTGTGTGTGTGGGGGGGGAGGGCCTCGCTGTGTGTGGGGGGGAGGGTCTCACTGTGTGTGTGGGGGGGAGGGCCTCGCTGTGTGTGTGGGGGGGAGGGTCTCACTGTGTGTGTGTGGGGGGGAGGGCCTCGCTGTGTGTGTGTGGGGGGGAGGGTCTCACTGTGTGTGGGGGGGGGAGGGCCTCGCTGTGTGTGTGGGGGGGAGGGCCTCGCTGTGTGTGTGGGGGGAGGGTCTCGCTGTGTGTGTGTGGGGGGGAGGGCCTCGCTGTGTGTGTGTGGGGGGGAGGGCCTCGCTGTGTGTGTGTGGGGGGGAGGGCCTCGCTGTGTGTGTGTGGGGGGAGGGCCTCGCTGTGTGTGTGTGGGGGGGAGGGCCTCGCTGTGTGTGTGGGGGGGGGGAGGGCCTCGCTGTGTGTGTGGGGGGGAGGGCCTCGCTGTGTGTGTGGGGGGAGGGTCTCGCTGTGTGTGTGTGGGGGGGAGGGCCTCGCTGTGTGTGTGTGGGGGGGAGGGCCTCGCTGTGTGTGTGTGGGGGGGAGGGCCTCGCTGTGTGTGTGTGGGGGGGAGGGCCTCGCTGTGTGTGTGTGGGGGGGGAGGGGCTCGCTGTGTGTGTGGGGGGGGGGAGGGCCTCGCTGTGTGTGTGGGGGGGGAGGGGCCTCGCTGTGTGTGTGTGGGGGGGAGGGCCTCGCTGTGTGTGTGTGGGGGGGGAGGGCCTCGCTGTGTGTGTGGGGGGGGGAGGGCCTCGCTGTGTGTGTGGGGGGGGAGGGCCTCGCTGTGTGTGTGGGGGGGAGAGGGCCTCGCTGTGTGTGTGGGGGGGGAGGGCCTCGCTGTGTGTGGGGGGGGGAGGGCCTCGCTGTGTGTGTGGGGGGGGAGGGCCTCGCTGTGTGTGTGTGGGGGGGGAGGGCCTCGCTGTGTGTGTGGGGGGGAGGGCCTCGCTGTGTGTGTGTGGGAGAGGGCCTCGCTGTGTGTGTGGGGGGGAGGGCCTCGCTGTGTGTGTGTGGGGGGGAGGGCCTCGCTGTGTGTGTGTGGGGGGAGGGCCTCGCTGTGTGTGTGGGGGGGAGGGCCTCGCTGTGTGTGGTGGGAGAGGGCCTCGCTGTGTGTGTGGGGGGGAGGGCCTCGCTGTGTGTGTGGGGGGGAGGGTCTCACTGTGTGTGGGGGGGGAGGGTCTCACTGTGTGTGTGTGGGGGGGAGGGCCTCGCTGTGTGTGTGTGGGGGGGAGGGTCTCACTGTGTGTGTGGGGGGGGAGGGCCTCGCTGTGTGTGTGGGGGGGAGGGCCTCGCTGTGTGTGTGTGGGGGGGAGGGCCTCGCTGTGTGTGTGGGGGGGAGAGGGCCTCGCTGTGTGTGTGTGGGGGGGGAGGGCCTCGCTGTGTGTGTGTGGGGGGGAGGGCCTCGCTGTGTGTGTGTGGGGGGGGAGGGCCTCGCTGTGTGTGTGGGGGGGAGGGCCTCGCTGTGTGTGGGGGGGAGGGCCTCGCTGTGTGTGTGTGGGGGGAGAGGGCCTCGCTGTGTGTGTGTGGGGGGGGGAGGGCCTCGCTGTGTGTGGGGGGGAGGGCCTCGCTGTGTGTGTGGGGGGGGAGGGCCTCGCTGTGTGTGTGGGGGGGAGGGCCTCGCTGTGTGTGTGGGGGGGGAGGGCCTCGCTGTGTGTGGGGGGGGGGGAGGGCCTCGCTGTGTGTGTGTGGGGGGGAGGGCCTCGCTGTGTGTGTGTGGGGGGGAGGGTCTCACTGTGTGTGGGGGGGAGGGTCTCACTGTGTGTGGGGGGAGAGGGCCTCGCTGTGTGTGTGGGGGGGAGGGCCTCGCTGTGTGTGTGGGGGGAGAGGGCCTCGCTGTGTGTGTGGGGGGGGAGGGCCTCGCTGTGTGTGTGGGGGGGAGGGTCTCGCTGTGTGGGGGAGGGGGGGAGAGGGTGGTCCCTGTACACATTGGAGTTTGACCCTAACTATCCGCCTGTTTTCAGGGGCGTACGGGAGCTCTGCAGTTGATCCGGAGAGTGGCACCGAGGGAATCACTGCCGGTTCCTGGGATGACCGGACTGTTCGACATGCTTTCATCCGGAAGGTATGTTGCTGGGTGACATCATTTACCTCCAGCAGAAAGTGGAAAAGCGGAGTGGGGTCAGGGAGTGAGGAACACTGGGAAAGGATGGGATTGATATAACTCAATCATTACCTCCCAAATATCACCCAGGACAATCTGTGTCTGTAACTGTGGCCACGGGGATAGTTTGGAGAGGTTGGAGCTGTTTTCCTTGGAGAAAAGAAGGCTGAGTGGAGATGTGATTGAAGTATTCAAGATCCTGGGGGAATGGACAGGGAAAACAGTGAGAAACTGGTCCCATTTCAAGAGAGCATCAAGAACTAGGGAGCACAGGATCAGAATAATGGGCAAAAGGATGGGAGTGATGTGAGGAAAGGTTTTTTCACCCAGAGGGAGGGTGGAGTCTGGAGCTTCCTGTGAGGGTGGTGGAGGCAGCTCCGATCGAGGTGTTCAGGAGAGAATTGGATTGTGATCTGAACAGAGAATGTGCACAGTAACGGGGATAAGGCAGGGGAATGGGACTCAGTGGAATGTTCTTTCAGCGAGCCAGTACAGACTCAATGGGCTGAATGGCCTCTTCAGCTCCATACAGATTCTGGGATTACTCTATGACATACCTGCTTCCCCAAGTCAATTTGCTGTGGAAAAGTGGCAGGGAAGCAACATTCAGTTAAAATGGGGTCAGCACGGTGGCACAGTGGTTAGCACTGCTGCTTCACAGCGCCAGGGACCCGGGTTCGATTCCCGGCTTGGGTCACTGTCTGTGTGGAGTCTGCATGTTTTCCCCGTGTCTGCGTGGGTTTCCTCCCACAGTCCGAAAGACGTGCTGGTGAGATACATTGGCCGTGCTCAATTCTCCCTCAATGTACCCGGGAGTGTGGCGACCAGGGGATTTTCACAGTAACTTCATTGCAGTGTTAATGTGAGCACTATGTGACACTAATAAATAAACTTTAAACTTAAAAAAATCATTTGCAGGGCGTCTGGTCTGTTGTTATTAATGTCTGCTCTACCTGCATCACCCCCACCCTCCCCTCCCCTCCCCTGCATCACCCCACCCCTCTCACCCTCCACGTCCCCACACTCCCTCTGCTCCCTCCCCGATACTTCCATCACTTCCCTCTGCTTCCCCAATCCTCCCTCCCCTTCACTACCCCTCCCTCCCCCTGACCCCATCCCCCCCCCCCCCCGCCCCCCCATACCATCCCCCCTCGCCCACGCTCTCTTTCTCCCCCAGGTGTACATGATCCTTACGGCCCAGTTGACGGTGACGTTTGGGATTGTTGCGATATTCACCTTCAGGTCAGTTCTTGGCGATTGGGAGTGATCTCGAGATGCTCGCCTCGCCTCTGTTTTGTTCCTGCTCTTTTCCTGTGTTCCCACAGCGTGCTGTGGCTCGAACATTCCCGCCTTCACTCCCTGTATCCGGGTCAATGTCCTCAATACGTTTACAATTTCAGGAATTTTAATCCACAATAAATCACTCACTTTAGAGTCAGAAAATCATCCGTTCAAATCCACGCCAGAGAATTCAAGACAAACTCCACTGGAGTGTTGCACTGTCAGAGGGTCAGTACTGAGGGAGTGCTGCACTGTCAGAGGGTCAGTGCTGAGGGAGTGCCGCACTGTCAGAGGGTCAGTGCTGAGGGAGTGCCGCACTGTCAGAGGGTCAGTGCTGAGGGAGTGCCGCACTGTCAGAGGGTCAGTACTGAGGGAGTGCCGCACTGTCAGAGGGTCAGTACTGAGGGAGTGCAGCACTGTTCGAGGGTCAGTGCTGAGGGAGTGCTGCACTGTCAGAGGGTCAGTACTGAGGGAGTGCTGCACTGTCAGAGGGTCAGTACTGAGGGAGTGCTGCACTGTCAGAGGGTCAGTACTGAGGGAGTGCTGCACTGTCAGAGGGTCAGTACTGAGGGAGTGCAGCACTGTTCGAGGGTCTGTGCTGAGGGAGTGCTGCACTGTCCGAGCGTCAGTACTGAGGGAGTGCTGCACTGTCAGAGGGTCAGTACTGAGGGAGTGCCGCACTGTCAGAGGGTCAGTGCTGAGGGAGTGCTGCACTGTCAGAGGGTCAGTACTGAGGGAGTGCCGCACTGTCAGAGGGTCAGTGCTGAGGGAGTGCTGCACTGTCAGAGGGTCAGTACTGAGGGAGTGCTGCACTGTCAGAGGGTCAGTACTGACGGAGTGCTGCACTGTCAGAGAGTCAGTGCTGAGGGAGTGCTCACACTGTCAGAGTGTCAGTGCTGAGGGAGTGCCGCACTGTCAGAGAGTCAGTGCTGAGGGAGTGCTGCACTGTCAGAGTGTCAGTGCTGAGGGAGTGCCGCACTGTCAGAGGGTCAGTGCTGAGGGAGTGCTGCACTGTCAGAGGGTCAGTACTGAGGGAGTGCTGCACTGTCAGAGTGTCAGTGCTGAGGGAGTGCCGCACTGTCAGAGAGTCAGTGCTGAGGGAGTGCCGCACTGTCAGAGGGTCAGTGCTGAGGGAGTGCTGCACTGTCAGAGGGTCAGTACTGAGGGAGTGCTGCACTGTCAGAGGGTCAGTACTGAGGGAGTGCCGCACTGTCAGAGGGTCAGTACTGAGGGAGTGCCGCACTGTCAGAGGGTCAGTACTGAGGGAGTGCCGCACTGTCAGAGGGTCAGTACTGAGGGAGTGTTGCACTGTCAGAGGGTCAGTACTGAGGGAGTGCCGCACTGTTAGAGGGTCAGTACTGAGGGAGTGCTGCACTGTCAGAGGGTCAGTACTGAGGGAGTGCTGCACTGTCAGAGGGTCAGTGCTGAGGGAGTGCTGCACTGTCAGAGGGTCAGTACTGAGGGAGTGCTGCACTGTCAGAGGGTCAGTACTGAGGGAGTGCTGCACTGTCAGAGGGACAGTACTGAGGGAGTGCTGCACTGTCAGAGGGTCAGTACTGAGGGAGTGCTGCACTGTCAGAGGGTCAGTACTGAGGGAGTGCTGCACTGTCAGAGGGTCAGTGCTGAGGGAGTGCCGCACTGTCAGAGGGTCAGTACTGAGGGAGTGTTGCACTGTCAGAGGGTCAGTACTGAGGGAGTGCCGCACTGTTAGAGGGTCAGTACTGAGGGAGTGCTGCACTGTCAGAGGGTCAGTACTGAGGGAGTGCTGCACTGTCAGAGGGACAGTACTGAGGGAGTGCTGCACTGTCAGAGGGTCAGTACTGAGGGAGTGCTGCACTGTCAGAGGGTCAGTACTGAGGGAGTGCTGCACTGTCAGAGGGTCAGTACTGAGGGAGTGCTGCACTGTCAGAGGGTCAGTACTGAGGGAGTGCTGCACTGTCAGAGGGTCAGTACTGAGGGAGTGCCGCACTGTCAGAGGGTCAGTACTGAGGGAGTGCCGCACTGTCAGAGGGTCAGTACTGAGGGAGTGCCGTACTGTCAGAGGGTCAGTGCTGAGGGAGTGCTGCACTGTCAGAGGGTCAGTACTGAGGGAGTGCCGCACTGTCAGAGGGTCAGTACTGAGGGAGTGCTGCACTGTCAGAGAGTCAGTACTGAGGGAGTGCTGCACTGTCAGAGGGTCAGTACTGAGGGAGTGCCGCACTGTCAGAGGGTCAGTACTGAGGGAGTGCCGCACTGTCAGAGGGTCAGTACTGAGGGAGTGCCGCACTGTCAGAGGGTCAGTACTGAGGGAGTGCTGCACTGTCAGAGGGTCAGTACTGAGGGAGTGCCGCACTGTCAGAGGGTCAGTACTGAGGGAGTGCCGCACTGTCAGAGGGTCAGTACTGAGGGAGTGCCGCACTGTCAGAGGGTCAGTACTGAGGGAGTGCCGCACTGTCAGAGGGTCAGTACTGAGGGAGTGCCACACTGTCAGAGGGTCAGTACTGAGGGAGTGCCGCACTGTCAGAGGGTCAGTACTGAGGGAGTGCCGCACTGTCAGAGGGTCAGTACTGAGGGAGTGCAGCACTGTTCGAGGGTCAGTGCTGAGGGAGTGCTGCACTGTCAGAGGGTCAGTACTGAGGGAGTGCTGCACTGTCAGAGGGTCAGTACTGAGGGAGTGCTGCACTGTCAGAGGGTCAGTACTGAGGGAGTGCTGCACTGTCAGAGGGTCAGTACTGAGGGAGTGCAGCACTGTTCGAGGGTCTGTGCTGAGGGAGTGCTGCACTGTCCGAGCGTCAGTACTGAGGGAGTGCTGCACTGTCAGAGGGTCAGTACTGAGGGAGTGCCGCACTGTCAGAGGGTCAGTGCTGAGGGAGTGCTGCACTGTCAGAGGGTCAGTACTGAGGGAGTGCCGCACTGTCAGAGGGTCAGTGCTGAGGGAGTGCTGCACTGTCAGAGGGTCAGTACTGAGGGAGTGCTGCACTGTCAGAGGGTCAGTACTGACGGAGTGCTGCACTGTCAGAGAGTCAGTGCTGAGGGAGTGCTCACACTGTCAGAGTGTCAGTGCTGAGGGAGTGCCGCACTGTCAGAGAGTCAGTGCTGAGGGAGTGCTGCACTGTCAGAGTGTCAGTGCTGAGGGAGTGCCGCACTGTCAGAGGGTCAGTGCTGAGGGAGTGCTGCACTGTCAGAGGGTCAGTACTGAGGGAGTGCTGCACTGTCAGAGTGTCAGTGCTGAGGGAGTGCCGCACTGTCAGAGAGTCAGTGCTGAGGGAGTGCCGCACTGTCAGAGGGTCAGTACTGAGGGAGTGCTGCACTGTCAGAGGGTCAGTACTGAGGGAGTGCCGCACTGTCAGAGGGTCAGTACTGAGGGAGTGCTGCACTGTCAGAGGGTCAGTACTGAGGGAGTGCCGCACTGTCAGAGGGTCAGTACTGAGGGAGTGTTGCACTGTCAGAGGGTCAGTACTGAGGGAGTGCCGCACTGTTAGAGGGTCAGTACTGAGGGAGTGCTGCACTGTCAGAGGGTCAGTACTGAGGGAGTGCTGCACTGTCAGAGGGTCAGTGCTGAGGGAGTGCTGCACTGTCAGAGGGTCAGTACTGAGGGAGTGCTGCACTGTCAGAGGGTCAGTACTGAGGGAGTGCTGCACTGTCAGAGGGACAGTACTGAGGGAGTGCTGCACTGTCAGAGGGTCAGTACTGAGGGAGTGCTGCACTGTCAGAGGGTCAGTACTGAGGGAGTGCTGCACTGTCAGAGGGTCAGTGCTGAGGGAGTGCCGCACTGTCAGAGGGTCAGTACTGAGGGAGTGTTGCACTGTCAGAGGGTCAGTACTGAGGGAGTGCCGCACTGTTAGAGGGTCAGTACTGAGGGAGTGCTGCACTGTCAGAGGGTCAGTACTGAGGGAGTGCTGCACTGTCAGAGGGACAGTACTGAGGGAGTGCTGCACTGTCAGAGGGTCAGTACTGAGGGAGTGCTGCACTGTCAGAGGGTCAGTACTGAGGGAGTGCTGCACTGTCAGAGGGTCAGTACTGAGGGAGTGCTGCACTGTCAGAGGGTCAGTACTGAGGGAGTGCTGCACTGTCAGAGGGTCAGTACTGAGGGAGTGCCGCACTGTCAGAGGGTCAGTACTGAGGGAGTGCCGCACTGTCAGAGGGTCAGTACTGAGGGAGTGCCGTACTGTCAGAGGGTCAGTGCTGAGGGAGTGCTGCACTGTCAGAGGGTCAGTACTGAGGGAGTGCCGCACTGTCAGAGGGTCAGTACTGAGGGAGTGCTGCACTGTCAGAGAGTCAGTACTGAGGGAGTGCTGCACTGTCAGAGGGTCAGTACTGAGGGAGTGCCGCACTGTCAGAGGGTCAGTACTGAGGGAGTGCCGCACTGTCAGAGGGTCAGTACTGAGGGAGTGCCGCACTGTCAGAGGGTCAGTACTGAGGGAGTGCTGCACTGTCAGAGGGTCAGTACTGAGGGAGTGCCGCACTGTCAGAGGGTCAGTACTGAGGGAGTGCCGCACTGTCAGAGGGTCAGTACTGAGGGAGTGCCGCACTGTCAGAGGGTCAGTACTGAGGGAGTGCCGCACTGTCAGAGGGTCAGTACTGAGGGAGTGCCACACTGTCAGAGGGTCAGTACTGAGGGAGTGCCGCACTGTCAGAGGGTCAGTACTGAGGGAGTGCTGCACTGTCAGAGGGTCAGTACTGAGGGAGTGCTGCACTGTCAGAGGGTCAGTACTGAGGGAGTGCTGCACTGTCAGAGGGTCAGTACTGAGGGAGTGCCGCACTGTCAGAGGGTCAGTACTGAGGGAGTGCTGCACTGTCAGAGGGTCAGTACTGAGGGAGTGCTGCACTGTCAGAGGGTCAGTACTGAGGGAGTGCCGCACTGTCAGAGGGTCAGTGCTGAGAGAGGGCCGGACTGTTTGGGACAGCATTCATTGCCCTTGAGAAGATGGTGATGAGCTGCTTGAACCAGCTGCAGTCCCTGTGGTGTAGGTACACCCACAGTGCTGTTAGGGAGGGAGCTTTCCTGTGAAACTGCATCTGGAGCGTAACCTGTGTCAGTTTTCCGGGTTTTACTCGGGAATGCTGCTGGGATGTTCAGTGTTGCTCTGATGCTTTCGGGAATGTTCACTGTTCTCCCGCCCGGACACTGGGCAGGATAGCTGATGGCGCTGGTGCCCGTTCTACACGGTGCCGTGGGGGTTGCGGGAGCTGGGAAGAGGTGATGATGCTGAGTGTTTTTTGTCATGAGATGTTGATGGAAATGTTGTGTTTTCTCGCAGTGATCCAGTCCAGAAGTTTGTGAGAACAAATTCCGCCGTATACTGGTGTGCATAGTAAGTATAACTCCAACAGTGATCAATTCAACACAGTAAGCAGAGTAATCCAGTCTACGCAGTAATCCGGTCTACGCAGTAATCCAGTAAACACAGTAATCCAGTAAACGCAGTAATCCAGTAAACGCAGTACTCCAGTAAACACAGTACTCCAGTAAACACAGTAATCCAGTAAACGCAGTACTCCAGTAAACACAGTAATCCAGTAAACGCAGTACTCCAGTAAACACAGTAATCCAGTAAACGCAGTACTCCAGTAAACACAGTAATCCAGTAAACGCAGTACTCCAGTAAACACAGTAATCCAGTAAACACAGTACTCCAGTAAACACAGTAATCCAGTAAACGCAGTACTCCAGTAAACACAGTAATCCAGTAAACACAGTACTCCAGTAAACACAGTAATCCAGTAAATGCAGTAATCCAGTAAACGCAGTACTCCAGTAAACACAGTAATCCAGTAAACACAGTAATCCAGTAAACGCAGTACTCCAGTAAACACAGTAATCCAGTAAACGCAGTACTCCAGTAATCCAGTGAATGCAGTAAACGCAGTACTCCAGTAATCCAGTAAATGCAGTAATCCGGTAAACACAGTAATCCAGTCTACGCAGTACTCCAGTAAACACAGTAATCCAGTAAACGCAGTACTCCAGTAATCCAGTAAATCCAGTAAACACAGAACTCCAGTAATCCAGTAAATGCAGTAATCCGGTAAACGCAGTAATGCAGTAAACGCAGTACTCCAGTAATCCAGTAGATGCAGTAAACACAGTAATCCAGTAAACGCAGTACTCCAGTAATCCAGTAAATCCAGTAAACACAGAACTCCAGTAATCCAGTAAATGCAGTAATCCGGTAAACACAGTAATGCAGTAAACGCAGTACTCCAGTAATCCAGTAGATGCAGTAAACGCAGTAATCCAGTAAACGCAGTACTCCAGTAATCCAGTAAATGCAGGAATCCAGTAAACACAGCAATCCAGTAAACACAGTAATCCAGTAAACGCAGTAATCCGGTAAACACAGTACTCCAGTAAACACAGTAATCCAGTAAACACAGTAATCCAATAAACACAGTAATCCAGTAAACGCAGTAATCCGGTAAACACAGTACTCCAGTAAACACAGTACTCCAGTAAACACAGTATTCCAGTAAACGCAGTAATCCAGTAAACACAGTAATCCGGTAAACACAGTAATCTAGTAAACGCAGTACTCCAGTAAACACAGTAATCTAGTAAACACAGTAATCCAGTAAACGCAGTACTCCAGTAAACACAGTAATCTAGTAAACACAGTAATCCAGTAAACGCAGTACTCCAGTAAACACAGTAATCCAGTAAACGCAGTACTCCAGTAAACACAGTAATCTAGTAAACACAGTAATCCAGTAAACGCAGTACTCCAGTAAACACAGTAATCCAGTAAACACAGTAGAACAAAGAACAAAGAACAGTACAGCACAGGAAACAGGCCCTTCGGCCCTCCAAGCCTCTGCCGCTCCTTGGTCCAACTAGACCAATCGTTTGTATCCCTCCATTCCCAGGCTGCTCATGTGACTATCCAGGTAAGTCTTAAACGATGTCAGCGTGCCTGCCTCCACCACCCTACTTGGCAGCGCATTCCAGGCCCCCACCACCCTCTGTGTAAAAAACGTCCCTCTGATGTCTGAGTTATACTTCGCCCCTCTCAGCTTGAGCCCGTGACCCCTCGTGATCGTCACCTCCGACCTGGGAAAAAGCTTCCCACTGTTCACCCAATCTATACCCTTCATAATCTTGTATACCTCTATTAGATCTCCCCTCATTCTCCGTCTTTCCAAGGAGAACAACCCCAGTCTACCCAATCTCTCCTCATAGCTAAGACCCTCCATACCAGGCAACATCCTGGTAAACCTTCTCTGCACTCTCTCCAATGCCTCCACGTCCTTCTGGTAGTGCGGCGACCAGAACTGGACGCAGTACTCCAAATGTGGCCTAACCAGCGTTCTATACAGCTGCATCATCAGACTCCAGCTTTTATACTCTATACCCCGTCCTATAAAGGCAAGCATACCATATGCCTTCTTCACCACCTTCTCCACCTGTGTTGCCACCTTCAAGGATTTGTGGACTTGCACACCTAGGTCCCTCTGTGTTTCTATACTCCTGATGACTCTGCCATTTATTGCATAACTCCTCCCTACATTATTTCTTCCAAAATGCATCACTTCGCATTTATCCGGATTAAATTCCATCTGCCACCTCTCCGCCCAATTTTCCAGCCTATCTATATCCTGCTGTATTGCCCGACAATGCTCTTCGCTATCCGCAATTCCAGCCATCTTCGTGTCATCCGCAAACTTGCTGATTACACCAGTTACACCTTCTTCCAAATCATTTATATATATCACAAATAGCAGAGGTCCCAGTACAGAGCCCTGCGGAACACCACTGGTCACAGACCTCCAGCCGGAAAAAGACCCTTCGACCACTACCCTCTGTCTCCTATGGCCAAGCCAGTTCTCCACCCATCTAGCCACTTCTCCTTGTATCCCATGAGCCTTAACCTTCTTAACCAACCTGCCATGTGGGACTTTGTCAAATGCCTTACTGAAATCCATATAGACGACATCCACGGCCCTTCCTTCATCAACCGTTTTTGTCACTTCCTCAAAAAACTCCACCAAATTTGTAAGGCACGACCTCCCTCTTACAAAACCATGCTGTCTGTCACTAATGAGATTGTTCCGTTCTAAATGCACATACATCCTGTCTCTAAGAATCCTCTCCAACAACTTCCCTACCACGGACGTCAAGCTCACCGGCCTATAATTTCCTGGGTTATCCCTGCTACCCTTCTTAAACAACGGGACCACATTCGCTATCCTCCAATCCTCAGGGACCTCACCCGTGTCCAAAGAAGCGACAAAGATTTCCGTCAGTAATCCAATAAACACAGTAATCCAGTAAACGAAGTACTCCAGTAAACACAGTAATCCAATAAACACAGTAATCCAGTAAACACAGTAATCCAATAAACACAGTAATCCAGTAAACACAGTAATCCAGTAAACACAGTAATCCAATAAACACAGTAATCCAGTAAACACAGTAATCCAATAAACACAGTAATCCAATAAACACAGTAATCCAATAAACACAGTAATCCAGTAAACACAGTAATCCAATAAACACAGTAATCCAGTAAACACAGTAATCCAGTAAACACAGTAATCCAATAAACACAGTAATCCAGTAAACACAGTAATCCAGTAAACACAGTAATCCAATAAACACAGTAATCCAGTAAACGCAGTACTCCAGTAAACACAGTAATCCAATAAACACAGTAATCTAATATACACAGTACTCCAGTAAACACAGTACTCCAGTAAACACAGTAATCCAATAAACACAGTAATCTAATATACGCAGTACTCCAGTAAACACAGTACTCCAGTAAACACAGTAATCCAATAAACACAGTAATCTAATATACACAGTACTCCAGTAAACACAGTACTCCAGTAAACACAGTAATCCAGTAAACACAGTAATCCAATAAACACAGTAATCTAATATACACAGTACTCCAGTAAACACAGTAATCCAGTAAACACAGTACTCCAGTAAACACAGTACTCCAGTAAACACAGTAATCCAATAAACACAGTAATCTAATATACACAGTACTCCAGTAAACACAGTACTCCAGTAAACACAGTAATCCAGTAAACACAGTAATCCAATAAACACAGTAATCTAATATACACAGTACTCCAGTAAACACAGTAATCCATTGAATGCAATAATCCACTAAACACAGTAATGCAGTAAACACAGTACTCCAGCAAACGCAGTAATCCGGTAAACGCAGTAATGCAGTAAACGCAGTAATGCAGTAAACGCAGTAATGCAGTAATCCAGTAACACAGTAATCCGGTAAACGCAGTACTCCAGTAAACGCAGTAATGCAGTAACGCAGTAATGCAGTAAACGCAGTAATGCAGTAAACGCAGTAATGCAGTAAACGCAGTAATGCAGTAAGCCCCGTGTTGAATCGATGTGGCTCGGTGCTCCGTGCAGTTCCGGTCAATGTGACCCATTGGGTTTGTGCTGCTCTTTCCGCCCTCGCAGCTCCTCACACCCGCTCAACATTTCCTTCTGTTTCTTTCTCCACCACGGGCACAATTTTCCTCTTTCCCCCCTGTGGGGCCATACAATTCTCTGGGTCGCCCTCCCACCCCCCCATTCCCACTCGTCCTCCCACTCGCCCTCCCACTCGCCCTCCCACTCGTCCTCCCACTCGCCCTCCCCCTCGCCCTGACACTCGCCCTCCCACTCGCCCTGACACTCGCCCTCCCACTCGCCCTCCCACTCGCCCACCCTCTCGCCCTCCCACTCGCCCACCCACTCGCCCTCCCACTCGCCCTCCCACTCGCCCTGACACTCGCCCTCCCACTCGCCCTGACACTCGCCCTCCCACTCGCCCTCCCACTCGCCCACCCTCTCGCCCTCCCACTCGCCCACCCACTCACCCTGACACTCGCCCTCCCACTCGCCCTCCCACTCGCCCTCCTGCTGCCCACTCGTTCGCACCTTGAGCCCAGCAGCTGTCTGGGTTTTCAGTGCCTCAGACAGAAGGCAGCTTGAGTGGGGCATGTGTTCCTGGCTGAGTCTGCACTGTCCATCCCACCCTCCCTGTGGGAGCGAGTTCCACACTCATCCCACTCTCGGTGTAAAGACGTTTCTTCGGAATTCCCCACTGGATTTAAGAACATAAGAACATAAGAAATAGGAGCAGGAGTAGGCCATCTGGCCCTTCGAGCCTGCCCCGCCATTCAACAAGATCATGCCTGATCTGAAGCGAATCAGTTCCACTTACCCGCCTGCTCCCCATATCCCCTAATTCCCTTATCGATCAGAAAACTATCTACCCGTGATTTAAACATATTCAACGAGGAAGCCTCCACCACTTCAATGGGCAGAGAATTCCAGAGATTCACTACCCTCTGAGAGAAGTTGTTCCCTCTCAACTCTGTTCTGAACCACCCCCCCCTTATTTTGAGGCTGTGCCCTCTAGTTCTGGTTTCCCTTCTAAGTGGAAAGAATCTCTCCACCTCTACCCTATCCAGCCCCTTCATTATCTTATATGTCTCTATAAGATCACCCCTCATCCTTCTAAACTCCAACGAGTACAGACCCAATCTGTTTAATCTCTCCTCATAAGCTACACCCCTCATCTCCGGTATCAACCTGGTGAACCTTCTCTGCACTCCCTCCAAGGCCAATATATCCTTTCGCAAATAAGGGGACCAAAACTGCACACAGTACTCCAGTTGCGGCCTCATCAGTGCCTTGTACAGTTGCAGCAAGACCTCCCTGCTTTTATATTCTATCCTCCTCGCGATAAAGGCCAACATTCCATTCGCCTTCTTGATCACCTGCTGCACCTGCAGACTGAGTTTTTGCGATTCGTGCACAAGGACCCCCAGGTCCCTCTGCACAGTCGCACGATGTAATTTTTCTCCATTTAAATAATATTCCAATTTACTATTATTTCTTCCAAAGTGGATAACGTCACATTTGCTAACGTTATATTCCATCTGCCAGATCCTCGCCCACTCGCTCAGCCTATCCAGGAACCCGGGATCAGGGACCTGGGTTCGAATCCCGGCTTGGATCACTGTCTGTGTGGAGTTTGCACATTCTCCTCGTGTCTGCGTGGGTTTCCTCCGGGTGCTCCGGTTTCCTCCCACAGTCCAAAGATGTGTGGGTTAGATTGATTGGCCATGCTAAAATTGCCCCTTAGTGTCCTGGGATGCATATATTAGAGGGATTAGCGGGTAAAATATGTAGGGGTATGGGGGTAGGGCCTGGGTGGGAATGTTGTTGGTGCAGACTCGATGGGCTGAATGGCCTCTTTCTGCACTGTAGGGGTTTCTATGATTTCTATCCAAATCTCTCTGCAGACTTTCCGCGTCCTCCACGCAATTCGCTTTCCCACTCACCTTCGTGTCATCAGCAAACTTGAATACCCTAGATTCAGTCCCCTCCTCCAGATCATCTATGTAAATGGTAAACAATTGAGGCCCCAGCACCGATCCCTGCGGCACGCCACTGGTCACCAACTGCCAACCAGAAAAGCACCCATTTATCCCAACTCTCTGCTTCCTGTTAGATAGCCAATCCCCAATCCACGCCAACACCTTACCCCTAACTCCGTGTACCCCAATCTTCTGCAGCAACCTTTTGTGAGGCACCTTATCGAACGCCTTCTGGAAATCTAAAAACACCACATCCACCGGTTCCCCTCTGTCAACCGCACTCGTGACATCTTCATAAAAGTCCAGTAGATTCGTCAAACACGACTTTCCCTTCATGAATCCATGCTGCGTCTGCTTGATCGAACCATTCTTATTCAGGTGCTCTGTTATTTCCTCTTTAATAATGGACTCTAGCATCTTCCCAACTACGGACGTTAAGCTAACCGGCCTGTAGTTACCCGCCTTTTGTCTACTTCCTTTTTTAAACAGCGGCGTAACAGTAGCTGTTTTCCAGTCAGCCGGCACTACCCCAGAGTCCAGCGAATTTTGATAAATTACTACTAACGCATCTGCTATTACCTCAGCCATTTCTTTCAGTACCCTGGGATGCATTCCATCCGGGCCCGGGGACTTGTCTACCTTCAGTCCTATTAGTCTACCAAGCACCACCTCCTTAGTAACAGTAATTGTATTAAGGACCTCCCCTCCCACCATTTATTTGGGATTAGCTGACATTGATGATCCGAGGTTCAGGTTTCTTCTGCAAATGGAAACATTTTACCTGAACCCGCTCTCTCGCAAACTCTTTCAGAAGTTTAAAGATCTCCATCTGGTCACCCCTCAGTCTTCAAGAGAAAGGAACCACAACCGGTTAAATTGTGTGCGTGGGGGGGCGTGGGGGGGAATGGGGGGGGGTCTGTGTTGGCTTTCTACGGGACTCGGGGGGGGCGGGGGGTGGAATTGGGGAGTGTGTGTGGTTTGTCTGGGGGTGGGGGGGGGGGGAGCATCACTCTCTCCCCTTGCCTCAACCGTCCCCCCCTTCAGATTGACGGGATGGCTTTTGCGATGCAACCCATTGATCTTGCTGTTGTTTTGGTTGCTGCTGGAGCTGAGGAGGAGGAGCTGGAGGAAGATCTGCGGGCCCAGGAGGCCCGGTGCTTACCACTCACAGGAGGAGAGGGAGACGACCACCAGAGGCAGGATGTGGCTGCCATTCGTCCTGAGGGGGTTGGGGCAGCAGAGGAGATCCCAGCAGTTCCGCACACAAGTGTCCTTCAAGCAACTGTCGGACCCCACGTGCCGCCGAAGGTTCTTGTTCCGAAAGGAGACAGTGCAACGCCTGTGCCATTTGCTACAAGACCTGGCACCTCGGGGCACGGGGGGCACCCACTCCCGGTGGCTGTGAAAGTGATGGCCGTCTTAAACTTTGACGCCACCGGGTCCTTCCAGACAGAGTGAAGACCTTTGTGGCATCTCACAGTCATCCATACACAAGTGTGTGAGGGAGGTCTCGGATGCCCCGTGTGCCCGGGCTGGCCAGGATATTAAATTTGACCTGGACCAGGCCCAGCAGGAAGCCCGGGCTGCAGGATTCGCGGCCATCGCGGGGATGCCAAGTGTGCCGGGGGCTACAGACTGCACCCACATCACCCTCACGGCCCCGGTGAAGAATCCAGGAAGATTCATGAACAGAAAATGCTTCCATTCCATCAACGTGCAGTTGGTGTGTGACCTTCAGCTGAACATCATGCACATCTGCGCCACACACCCTGACAGTGCATGACAGCTTCATATTAGAAACATAGAAACATAGAAAAACTACAGCACAAACAGGCCCTTCGGCCCCACAAGTTGTGCCGAACACATCCCTACCTTCTAGACCTACCTATAACCCTCCATCCTATTAAGCTCCATGTCCTCATCCAGGAGTTCTCTTAAAAGACCCTATTGAGTTCGCCTCCACCACCACTGACGGCAGCCGATTCCACTCGCCCACCACCCTCTGAGTGAAAAACTTCCCCCTAACATCTCCCCTGTACCTACCCCCCAGCACCTTAAACCTGTGTCCTCTCGTAGCAGACATTTCCACCCTGGGAAAAAGCCTCTGAGAGTCCACCCGATCTATGCCTCTCAACATCTTATATACCTCTATTAGGTCTCCTCTCATCCTACGTCTCTCCAAGGAGAAAAGACCAAGCTCCCTCAGCCTATCCTCATAAGGCATGCCACTCAATCCAGGCAACATCCTTGTAAATCTCCTCTGCACTCTTTCAATCTTTTCCACATCCTTCCTGTAATGAGGCGACCAGAACTGAGCACAGTACTCCAAGTGGGGTCTGACGAGGGTCTTATAAAGCTGCATCATTATCCCCGGACTCCTAAACTCAATCCCTCGATTGATAAAGGCCAGTACACCATACGCCTTCTTAACCACCTCCTCCACCTGCGGGGCCGATTTTAGAGTCCTGTGGACCCGGACCCCAAGGTCCTTCTGATCCTCTACAGTACTAAGAGTCTTTCCCTTTATATTGTACTTATATTGAGGGGCTGCGATATACCGGAGGTCTGTGAGGAGGAGCCCAGGCTGCAGGGAGGGCTCCTGGGGGACAGGGGTTCCCTGCTTCAGACATGGCTGATGACACCTGTGCGGAGGCCTGAGACTGATGCGGAGAGCCACTATAATGAGGCCCATGTAGCCACCGTTCTATAGTGGAGCAGTGCATCGTGCTCCTGAACATGCGGTCCCGGTGCCAGGACCGCACTGGCAGGGCCCTGCAATATAACCCGCATTGTGGTGGTGTGCCCTGTGCACCCTGGCGCAGCAGCAAGCCGGCCTTTTGGAGCAAGAGGATGTGGAGGCCAACCAGCCGGAGGAGGAGGGGGAGGAGGGCAGGGGGAGGAGGGGGAGGGGGACGAGGAGCAGAGGGAGGAGGGGGAGGGGGAGGAGGAGGAGGCGAGGGAGGGGAGGAGGAGGAAGAGAGGCAGGAGAGGAGGAGGAGGAAGAGGGGCAGGGGGAGGAGGAAGAGGGGCAGGGGAGGAGGAGGAAGAGGGGCAGGAGAGGAGGAGGAGGAGCAGGGGGAGGAGGAGGAAGAGGGGCAGGGGGAGGAGGAGGAAGAGGGGCAGGGGGAGGAGGGGCAGGGGAGGAGGAGGAAGAGGGGCAGGGGGAGGAGGGGCAGGGGAGGAGGAGGAAGAGGGGCAGGGGGAGGAGGGGCAGGGGGAGGAGGGGAGGAAGAGGAGGATGAGCAACACCAGGTGCTGGACGGCTGGCAGCAGCAAGGGTCAGGCATGTGAGGCTGCGAGGGAGTCCCTGAACCACACGTGGTTTGGTAACTGGGGGCCTGTGTTGCCGCATGTGGGTTCAAACCCCCCCGCACCCCCCCCTCCCCCCACCCACCCACCCTCCTCCCGTGAACTCCAACAATCTCCTGCAACATTGTCACACCAGAGTGACGGGCCTGGCTACGCTGTGTTAGCGAGTTTCTTTGGCAGGCAGGAGGGTGATGACGACTCGCTCAGCACCATTATGATGATGCTCTGGTGCAAACGAGTCTGACCCCTACCTGAGCTCCGTATTCACACTGGCACCTGGGCTCACATCTGGGTGGGGATAAGGGAGCACGAAACACCGGTGCAGCGCCTCGGAGTGGGCGGGGGGGGGGGGGGGGTGGAGGGGGGAATGTCTCCCTGGTTCTGGGGATGCCGTTGCAGATGTTGTAAGTTTCTGCCTCTGCAATGCCACCCACTGCAGCTAGTGAACCGTTTGAGAGCCTTGATTTTCACAGTAGCGGTGCGCTGAGGGCACTCCCCCACGGACATCAAGGTGCTGGGTCCCTCCAGCGAAGGTCGGGGTACATGCATCCCTGTAGAACGCTAATCAGAGACAAATTAGTCACAGAGCATTTGTCAAAGCTAGGAGGCTTGGAACATACGAAGCAAGTGTGGAATACAAGGAAAGTAGAAAGAAACTTAAGCAAGGAGTAAGAAGGGCTGAAAGAGGTCATGAAAAAGCATTGGCCAACAGGATTAAGGAAAATCCCAAGGCTTTTTATACATATATAAAGAACAAGAGTGTAGCCAGGGAGAGGGTTGGCCCACTCAAGGACAAGGGAGGGAATCTATGTGTGGAGCCAGAGGAAATGGGCGAGGTATTAAATGAGTATTTTGCGTCAGTATTCACCAAAGAGAAGGACTTGGTGGATGATGAGTCTGGGAAAGGGTGTGTAGATAGTTTGGGTCATGTTGAGCTCAAAAAGGAGGAGGTATTGGGGTTCTTGAGAAACATTAAGGTAGACAAGTCTCCAGGGCCTGATGGGATATACCCCAGAATACTGAGAGAGGCAAGGGAGGAAATTGCTGGGGCCTTGAGAGAAATCTTTATATCCTCAGTGGCGACAAGGGAGGTCCCAGAGGATTGGAGAATAGCCAATGTTGTTCCTTTGTTTAAGAACGGTAGCAAGAATAATCCAGGTAATTACAGGCCGGTGAGCCTCACATCAGTGGTAGGGAAATTATTGGAGAGGATTCTTCGAGACAGGATTTATTCCCACTTGGAAATAAGTGGACGTATTAGTGAGAGGCAACATGGTTCTGTGAAGGGGAGGTCGTGTCTCACGAACTTGATCGAGTTTTTCGAGGAAGTGACAAAGATGATTGATGAGGGTAGGGCAGTGGATGTTGGCTACAAGGACTTCAGTAAGGCCTTTGACAAGGTCCCTCATGGCAGACTGGTGCAGAAGGTGAAGTCGCATGGGATCAGAGGTGAGCTGGTAAGGTGGATACAAAACTGGCTTGGTCAAAGAAGACAGAGGGTAGCAGTGGAAGGGTGCGTTTCTGAATGGAGGGCTGTGACAAGTGGCATTCCTCAGGGATCAGTGCTGGGACCTTTGCTGTTTGTAATATATATAAATGATTTGGAGGAAAATGTAACTGGATTGATTAGTAGGTTTGCGGACGACACAAAGGTTGGTGGATTTGCGGATAGTGATGAGGACCATCAGAGGATGCAGCAGGATATAGACCAGTTGGAGACTTGGGCGGAGAGGTGGCAGATGGAGTTTAATCCAGACAAATGTGAGATAATGCATTTTGGAAGGTCTAATATAGATAGGAAATATACAGTAAATGGCAGAACCCTTAAGAGTATTGATAGGCAAAGGGATCTGGGTGTACAGGTGCACAGGTCACTGAAAGTGGCAATGCAGGTGGAGAAGGTAGTCAAGAAGGCATATGGCATGCTTGCCTTCATCGGCCGGGGCATTGAGTTTAAAAATTAGCAAGTCATGTTGCAGCTTTATAGAACCTTAGTTAGGCCGCACTTGGAATATAGTGTTCAATTCTGGTCGCCACACTACCAGAAGGATGTGGAGGCTTTGAAGAGGGTGCAGAAAAGATTTACCAGGATGTTGCCTGGTATGGAGGGCATTAGCTATGAGGAGAGGTTGGAGAAACTTGGTTTGTTCTCACTGGAACGACGGAGGTTGAGGGGAGACCTGATAGAAGTCTACAAGATTATGAGGGGCATGGACAGAGTGGATAGTCAGAAGCTTTTTCCCAGGGTGGAAGAGTCAATTACTAGGGGGCACAGGTTTAAGGTGCGAGGGGCAAGGTTTAAAGGAGATGTACGAGGCAGATTTTTTACACAGAGAGTAATGGGTGCCTGGAACTCGTTGCCAGGGGAGGTAGTGGAAGTGGATATGGTAGTGACTTTTAAGAGGCATCTTGACAAATACATAACTAGGATGGGAATAGAGGGATATGGTCCCCAGAAGGGTAGGGGGTTTTAGCTAAGTCGGGCAGCATGGTCGGTGCAGGTTTGGAGGGCCGAAGGGCCTGTTCCTGTACTGTAATTTTCTTTGTTCTTTGTTCTAGATGTCGGGTGCAGTAACATTTATTGGTGGCAATAAAAGTGCCATCAATCTAAGTGCTCATATATAACAAGTGTAAGTGAAACTTAACAGTTCCTTATTACCTAACTGGTGCACTCCTTTGCCCGTGCCTACTGTACACTGCCACGGAGTGTCTTGTTAAGGTGAACGGGTCCCCAACAGTGGCCCTTCGCTTTGGGAGAGGAGTGCGGCAGGGCTGCCCCTTGTCCGGCCAATTGTATTCCGTTTGCGTGGAGCCATTCCTGCGCCTCTTGCGGAGGAGGTTGTCAGGTTTGGCTCTGCGTGGCTCGGGCGTTGGGGTGGTCCTGTCGGCTTACGCCGATGACGTGCTCCCCATATTCACAGACCCGGCTGACCTGCGGAGGATGTGAGAATGCCAGGCGGTGTACTCCGCCGCGTCCTCCGCCAGGATCAACTGGACCAAGTGCTCCGGACTCCTGGTCGGTCCGTGGGAGACGGACCCCCTTCCAGAGGAGCTCAGGCTTTTCACCTGGAGCAGGACCAACCTCCTCTACTTGGGGGTCCATCTCTGCCCAGCCGAGGAATCCTGGCCGGCGAACTGGCAGGAGCTGGAGGCCAAAGTCACCGCTCGCCTGGGTCGCTGGACAGGACTGCTCCGAGCGCTGTCCTACAGGGCGCGAGTTCTCGTCATAAACCAGCTGCTTGCCTCCATGTTGTGGTACCGGCTGGTCACTGTAACCCCTCCCCCTGACTTTGTCACAAACATCCAAAGAATGTGCGTACAGTTCTCCTGGGACAACCGACTGCACTGGGTCCCTGCTGAGGTTCTGAATTTCTCAGACAGGGAGGGCGGTCAGGGGTTGGTGTGCCTTCGCACCCAGGTAGTGACCTTCTGCCTTCAGACCCTGCAGCGATACCTTTATGTTGACCTTCCTCCACGATGGTGTTCCCTGGCAACGTATTTCTCCCGCCAGGTGCATGGCCTGAATTATTATGTGCGGCTCCTGTACATAAATCTGGAGGGTCTCCGGAACTCCTTGCAGGCGCTGCCCGTCTTTTACCAGGACCTTCTGAAAGCCTGGGACACGGTCTGGGACATGGTCTGGGACATGGTCTGGGACACAGTCTGGGACATGGTCTGGGACATGGTCTGGGACACAGTCTGGGATACAGTCTGGGACACGGTCTGGGACACGGTCTGGGACATGGTCTGGGACACAGTCTGGGACACGGTCTGGGACACGGTCTGGGACACGGTCTGGGACATGGTCTGGGACACGGTGGCCTCGCGCTGCAGCTCTCCCCCGTCTGGAGTAGCGGCTGTCGTTCGGGAGCCGCTGCTCAGGAATCCGTTCCTCCACCAATACCATTTCCGGTGTCTGGCAGAGAGATGGGCTGTGGTTGCCGGGGTGACCAGGGTCAGGACGTGCTGGATGGCGGAGAGTGGGCTGAGTGCGTGGCGGTTGGCGTTCAGCGCGTGTTCAGACAGGATGTCACACGTGGTCTGGAGGAAGCGCCACTGGGCGGTGGGATCCTGTCTGAGCGTGCCCCTGCTCGCACGGAATCTCACACTGGCCCCAAGCCCAGACCCCCCCCTTCCCGGGTCGGGCACCCACCTCGCGGTACTGCCCACCATGCCCTTTGTCACGGCACGGAGGGGTTTCCTGTACAGGCTGCTCCTGCACACCTTCCACTCCCCCGTCCTCGCCCATTGCCCGGACATGCCTTGCGCGCCCTGTTGCCGCCCGGTAGTGGAGGTACCCAGTGGAGGTCCCTCTATGGAGGGATCCTCCCCCAAAAC
Source organism: Mustelus asterias (assembly GCF_964213995.1). NCBI lineage: Eukaryota > Metazoa > Chordata > Chondrichthyes > Carcharhiniformes > Triakidae > Mustelus > Mustelus asterias. Next base: position 41,539 of record NW_027592779.1, read on the forward strand.
ATGGGGGAGCTGGGGTGGAAGGTGGTGCACGCAGCAGAGCTGTCCAACTGTAACCTGCATGTAACCTGCACCGTTCACCAACGTCCCGGAAACCTGCCCCTTTTTGCGGTCTTGTGGAGTCCGTGGACCATGTTTATATTCACTGTTTTAGGCTGCATTCTATTTTTTGTTATCTTAAAAACCTTTTACTGATACTCTGTTCGCGCTTCAGCCCCACGGTCCTGATCGATGGGCACCCAGTGCGGAGTGGGGGGAGGGAGAAGGACCTCCTTGTGAACCTGCCAGACTCACCATAAGAAGCCTCACAAGGTTTATTTGGTAGCTAAAGCCACTCGCTTTCCGAGCGCTGCTCCTTCGTCAGTTGATGGCACTCATCTGATGAAGGAGCAGCGCTCCGAAAGCTAGTGGCTTTTGTTACCAAATAAACCAGTTGGACTTTAACCTGGTGTTGTGAGACTTCTTACTGTGTTTACACCAGTCCAACGCCGGCATCTCCACATCAAAACAGGTCCAGACAGCAGACGACCAAGGGCGTCGTCCGCCCGACTGTCTGCCCCTCTTCCGCGGCTATATTCATGGCCGTGTGTCCCTGGAGAGGGAGCATGCGGTGTCCATGGGCATCATCGAGGCCTTCCACGCCCGCTGGGCACCGCAGGGGCTGGAGTGTATTGTTGACCCCTTGAATCACATTTTGATTTGATGTTTTAAGTTTCCTTTATGTTTTGGATTATTTTGTTTGGGGCGGTTTCCCCTCTTTTTGTCCTCAGTTTATTTGATTTAGTTAATTTGGTTTGTCAAAAAGATGCCTTCACCCGTACCATCTTGGTGCCTTCTTAGCTTTACCTGGCCTACCGCTGCGTCTCGGTGTTTGCCAACATGTACACTGGAGGGGGCCAGCTGCCTACCTCGCCCCGTTGCCTGTGATGCCCTTAGCGATCATCCTCGGGAGGCCCTGGACCTTGAGGGCCCTGGCTGGCTTCCAGGTGTCTGGGACATTTCCATGACACCCTCTTCATCCCACTGCCCCTGAGACGCCGGTGTCAGGAAGGGGGGAATCAGTCTCCTGGCTGGAAGGCCCCGGCATGGGCTCGAGCCTTTCCTCCTCCCTCGGGGTTCCTGTGGGCCCCTGGGTCACTCCATGGGACGGCGGTGCTTCCACAGTGAGTTCCAGAAGCCCTGCCAGTCCTGGAGGACCACCTGCATCCTACCCATGGTGATCGAGCCCTCTGTGATGGCCACCTGAGTCGGGGGCCACCTGTCAGTGGCCGCAGCAACTGCCCTTTGAGACCGGGCCATGCTCTGCAGCCTCTCAGCCATGACCCTCTGCGACTGGGCCAAGTTCTCAAGGGCTGCTGCCGTAGCCCGCTGTGTCTCAGCGCTGTATCGTTGGGTCTCGTGCAAGCTCTCGAACCTCTCAGCCATGGGCCACAGAACTTCGAGAATCCTGTTGAGTCCCTCAGCTGTGGCCCTCTGGGACTCTGCTTGAGGCCTGTTGTGACTCAACCATCGCTTGGAGCCTGCCACTCATGGTGAGGATCCCCTGCCCCAGGCTTTCCATCGCAAGCATCACTCTTGCAGTGTTGGCCTGGGAACCACGCAAGACAGGCAATAGCTGGTCCACCTGAAAGCTTTGGGACTCCTCCCAGCAGCCTCGCAGTGGGTCTAGTGTGGCCGTCAGCCCCTCCTGCATTCCCTGGCTCTGTTGCTGCATCTCCAGCAGCTGAGGGAGAAGTGATCTCCTGGAAGCCATCTCCTGCTCTGCCTGCCTGTTTGTCCGTCCTTGTGGCTTTTATGGAGCTGTCCCTTGTTAAGACGGATCAGCTGGAGGCAGTTTGGGGAGTCAGGCGCCCGGTAGAGCATTCCAGCGAGTTTAATGCAGTTTGTCTTGTTACCACGGAGGGGAAGGCAAGGCAGCACTTGTAGGTGTGCTGATTGGGGTCAGGGGAGAGAGAGAGGGTCATGTCACTCAGCGATCGGGGGCAGGGGGGTGATGAGGAGACCGTGTGTGAGGGGTCCTGGCCGGGGGTTGGGGGGGGGGGGGGGTCAGTAATGTTGGGGGGGTGGGGTGACCTGATATCTGTGGGGGGAGGGGGAGGCTGTATCCATCCCGGGGGTATGGCGGGGTGGGGGGGGGGGGGGGGGGGTAATCTGTCAGGAGAGCTGCTGTTATTTTGGCTTTCTCTGCACTTGCACAGTTTGTGCCTCTGATCTGAGCTCTGGCTGTCTGGCAAGTTAAGACCCGCCCACTGCTCTAGTGACTAGAAACAGTCTCGCCCATTTTTTTCAATCTCTAACTCCATAAGATTGGGAGTGAAAACTCACCCAAAAATCGGATCAGAAACTCTCCTGTTTTCACACTCGCTGGACACTTAAATTTTTCTCGTAAAATTCTGCCCCATAAGTTTCTTTGAGATCCCCTCTCACTCTTCTCAACTCCAGTGAATATAATCCTAACCGACTTAGTCTCATAGAAATCATAGAAACCCTAGGAGGCCATTCGGCCCATCGAGTCTGCACCGACCACAATCCCACCCAGGCCCTACCCCCACATATTTACCCGCTAACCTACGCATCTCAGAACTCTAAGGGGCAATTTTTAACCTGACCAATCAACCTAACCTGCACATCTTTGGACTGTGGGAGGAAACCGGAGCACCCGGAGGAAACGAGGACACGAGGAGAATGTGCAAACTCCACACAGACAGTGACCCGAGCCGGGAATCGAACCCGGGACCCTGGAGCTGTGAAGCAGCAGTGCTAACCACTGTGCTACCGTGCCGCCCACATATGACCTGCATCCCAGGAATCAGCCTGGTAAACCTTTGCTGTACTCCCTCTATAGCAAGGACATCCTTCCTCAGATAAGGACACCAAAACTGCACACAATACTCCAGGTGTGGCCTCACCAACGCCCTGTACAATTGCAGTAAAACCTCCTGAACCCTATACTCAAATCCTCTTCTTGTGTAATTCTGTATCATATATTTGAGTTTAATAATGCCCCTGTGAATCTTCTTGGAGTGTTTTATCGTGTTAATGGCACTATCTAAATAGAAGTTGTTGTTGTTCCCAACCCTGCTGTTCTGTAACTGACAGATTTCCTGTTTTTTGTTCCTCAGTGGTGTCTTTATTGTCATCTATTTTGTTCTGATCTGCTGTGAAGGACCCAGGTGAGTTCCCCGCGCTGCCTGGTGAATGTTGGCCTTATCCCCAACACGGGGGGTCTTTTCCTCGTTAACCTGATCCCCCACCTCTGCCCGCACCTCCCGGGATTCCCCACAAGGTGCCGATGTGCACAGGGCTGGAAAGGATTCATCGACCAGGGGATTTGTCATGAGAATGCAGTCGTGTCCCTTCAGCATCTGTGGAACTGCCCCCTTTCCCTGCCCCCTTTCCCCACCCTCACAGCCTCCTGCAGGAGGGGGTGGGGATGGGGGGGGGAAACCAACACCTGGGGAAGATTTGCAATGGCAATTATTGACCATAGAATGATGCTGACAGATAATCGTAGAATCCTACAGTGCAGAAAGAGACCATTCGGCCCATCGAGTCTGCACCAACCACAATCCCACCCAGGCCCTATCCACATATCCCCACATATTTACCCACTAACCCCTCTAACCTATGCATCCCGGGACACTAAGGGGCAATTTAGAATGGCCAATCAACCTAGCCCGCACATCTTTGGACTGTGGGAGGAAATCGGAGCACCCGGAGGAAACCCACGCAGACACGAGGAGAATGTGCAAACTCCACACAGACAGCGGCCCGAGCCGGGATTTGAACCCAGGTCCCTGGAGCTGTGAAGCAGCAGTGCTAACCACTGTGCTACCGTGCCACCCATAATGGGGGCTATTCTGCCCATCTTGTATGTGCTGGTTCTTTGAAAAATCATGCATTTATTAAATCCCCCATTTGTATTTATCTAGGAGGAAATTTCCCTGGAATGTGATCCTCCTGGCTATTTTTGTAAGTATTTTAAAAAACTCCTCAGTAATTTATCTGTCAAATCAGCCTCCCACCTTCTCCGTTCCAGCGTTCTGCTAATGGCCTCAAAGTGAAGCGACGCCAGCTGGACAGTTCCTCG
>NW_027592780.1:0-22500 GCF_964213995.1 Mustelus asterias
CACACACACACACACACACACACACACACACAGAGACACAGATAGACACAGGGTGATAGAGAGAAAGAGAGACAGAGACAGAGAGAGACTGAGGGAGAGTGAGAGAGACATTGAAACAGAGAGTCAAAGAGACAGAGACAGAGACAGAGAGAGACAGCGAGACAGAGAGACAGAGAGAGACATCGAGACAGAGAGACAGAGAGAGAGACAGAAAGAGACATCGAGACACCGAGACAGAGAGACGGAGAGAGGCATCGAGACATCGAGACAGAGAGCCATCGAGACAGAGAAACAGAGAGACAGAGAGAGAGACAGAGAGAGACATCGAGACACTGAGACATCGAGACATCAAGACAGAGACAGAGAGACAGACAGAGAGACAGAGGGAGAGCGAAAGACAGAGAGACTGAGAGACTGAGAGAGACATTGAGACATCAAGACAGAGAGACAGAGAGAGAGACAGAGAGAGACACACACAGATAGACAGAGTGAGACATATAGATGGACAGACACTCAGATAGACACACACACACACACACAGACAGAGACACAGATAGACACAGAGTGAGAGAGAGGGAGAGACAGAGACAGAGAGAGACTGAGGGAGAGTGAGAGAGACATTGAAACAGAGAGTCAAAGAGACAGAGACAGAGAGAGACATCGAGACAGAGAGACAGAGAGAGACATCGAGACAGAGAGACAGAGAGAGAGACAGAAAGAGACATCGAGACATCGAGACAGAGAGACGGAGAGAGGCATCGAGACATCGAGACAGAGAGCCATCGAGACAGAGAAACAGAGAAACAGAGAGACAGAGAGAGAGACATCGAGACACTGAGACATCGAGACATCGTGACAGAGAGACATAGGGACAGAGAGACATCGCGACAGAGAGACATTGAGACAGAGAGACATCGAGACAGAGAGACAGAGAGAGAGAGAGAGAGGCATCGAGACATCGAGACAGAGAGACAGAGAGACAGAGAAACAGAGAAACAGAGAGACAGAGAGACAGAGAGAGAGACAGAGAGAGACATCGAGACACTGAGACATCGAGACATCGTGACAGAGAGACATAGGGACAGAGAGACATCGCGACAGAGAGACATTGAGACAGAGAGACATCGAGACAGAGAGACATCGAGACAGAGAGACAGAGAGAGAGAGAGACATCGAGACATCGAGACAGAGAGACATTGAGACAGAGAGAGAGACAGAGAGAGACATCGAGACAGAGAGACAGAGAGAGACATCGAGATATCGAGACATCGAGGGATCAAGACAGAGAGACAGAGAGAGACATTGAGACATTGAGACATCGAGACATCGAGACAAAGAGACAGAGCGACATAGAGACATAGAGACAGAGAGAGAGACAGAGAGAGACATTGAGAGATCAAGACAGAGAGACAGAGAGAGACAGAGGCAGAGAGAGACATGGAGACATCAAGACAGAGAAACAGAGAGACAGAGAGACAGAGAGAGACATCGAGGCATCGAGACAGAGAGACAGAGAGACATCGAGACAAAGAGACAGAGAGAGAGAGACATCGAGACAGAGAGAGACATCGAGACATCGAGACATCAAGACAGAGAGACAGAGAGAGACATCGACACATCAAGACAGAGAGACAGAGAGAGACATCGAGACATCGAGAAAGAGAGACAGAGAGAGAGAGACACCGAGACATCGAGACAGAGAGACATCAAGACAGAGAGACAGACAGAGAGAGAGACAGAGAGAGACATGGAGACATCAAGACAGTAAGAAGTTTAACAACACCAGGTTAAAGTCCAACAGGTTTATTTGGTAGCAAAAGCCACACAAGCTTTCGAGGCTCTGAGCCCCTTATTTGGTAGCAAAAGCCACACAAGCTTTCGAGGCTCTGAGCCCCAATCAAGACAGACAGAAACAGAGAGACAGAGACAGAGAGACAGAGTCAGAGAGACAGCGAGACAGAGAGAGAGACACTGAGGCATCAAGACATTGCGACATCAAGACAGAGAGACAGAGAGAGACATTGAGACATCAAGACAGAGAAACAGAGAGACAGAGAGACAGAGAGAGACATCGAGACATCAAGACAGAGAGACAGAGAGACAGAGAGAGACATCGAGACATCAAGACACAGAGAGACAGAGAGAGACATTGAGACATCGAGACATCAAGACAGAGACAGAGAGACAGAGAGACAGAGGGAGAGCGAAAGACAGAGAGACAGAGAGACATTGAGACATCAAGACAGAGAGACAGAGAGAGACATTGAGACATCGAGACATCAAGACAGAGACAGAGAGACAGACAGAGAGACAGAGGGAGAGCGAAAGACAGAGAGACTGAGAGACTGAGAGAGACATTGAGACATCAAGACAGAGAGACAGAGAGAGAGACAGAGAGACACACACACAGATAGACAGAGTGAGACATATAGATGGACAGACACTCAGATAGACACACACGCACACACACACGGACAGAGACACAGATAGACACAGAGTGAGAGAGAGAGAGAGACAGAGACAGAGAGAGACTGAGGGAGAGTGAGAGAGACATTGAAACAGAGAGTCAAAGAGACAGAGACAGAGACAGAGAGAGACATCGAGACAGAGAGACAGAGAGACAGAGAGACATCGAGACAGAGAGACAGAGAGACAGAGAGACAGAGAGACATCGAGACAGAGAGACAGAGAGACGGAGAGAGGCATCGAGACATCGAGACAGAGAGACATCGAGACAGAGAAACAGAGAAACAGAGAGACAGAGAGACAGAGAGAGAGACAGAGAGAGACATCGAGACACTGAGAAATCGAGACATCGTGACAGAGAGTCATAGGGACAGAGAGACATCGCGACAGAGAGACATTGAGACAGAGAGACATCGAGACAGAGAGACATCGAGACAGAGAGACAGAGAGAGAGAGAGACATCGAGACATCGAGACAGAGAGACAGAGAGACAGAGAGACATTGAGACAGAGAGACAGAGAGAGAGACAGAGAGAGACATCGAGACAGAGAGACAGAGAGAGACATCGAAATATCGAGACATCGAGGGATCAAGACAGAGAGACAGAGAGAGACATTGAGACATCGAGACATCGAGACTGAGAGACAGAGAGACATAGAAACATAGAGACAAGAGAGAGACATTGAGACATCGAGACATCAAAACATCGAGACAAAGAGACATAGAGACATAGTGACAGAGAGAGAGACAGAGAGAGACATCGAGACATCGAGACAGAGAGACAGAGAGAAGAGAGACAGAGAGAAGAGAGACAGAGAGAGACATTGAGACGTCGAGACAGAGAGATAGAGAGAGGCATCGAGACATCAAGACAGAGAGACAGAGAGAGACATCGAGGCATCGAGACAGAGAGACAGAGAGACAGGGAGACAGAGGGACAGAGAGAAGAGAGACAGAGAGGCAGAGAGACAGAGAGAGACATTGAGACGTCGAGACAGAGAGATAGATAGATGCATCGAGACATCAAGACAGAGAGACAGAGAGAGACATCGAGGCATCGAGATATCGAGACATCGAGACATCAAGACAGAGAGACAGAGAGACAGAGAGAGACATCCAGAGATCGAGACATCGAGACTTCAAGACTTTGAGACATCGAGACATCGAGACAAAGAGACAGAGAGACAGAGAGACATAGAGACATCAAGACAGAGCGAGAGACAGAGAGAGACATCGAGACATCGAGACAGAGAGAAGAGAGACAGAGAGGCAGAGTGGCAGAGAGACAGAGAGAGACATCGAGACATCGATACAGAGAGAGACATTGAGACATTGAGACAGAGAGACAGAGAGACAGAGAGAGACATCGAGACATCAAGACAGAAAGACAGAGAAACAAAGAGAGATATCGAGACATCAAGACACAGAGAGACAGAGAGAGACATTGAGACATCGAGACATCAAGACAGAGACAGAGAGACAGACAGAGAGACAGAGGGAGAGCGAAAGACAGAGAGACTGAGAGAGACATTGAGACATCAAGACAGAGAGACAGAGAGAGAGACAGAGAGACACACACACAGATAGACAGAGTGAGACATATAGATGGACAGACACTCAGATAGACACACACACACACACACACAGAGAGACACAGATAGACACAGAGTGAGAGAGAGAGAGAGAGACAGAGACAGAGAGAGACTGAGGGAGAGTGAGAGAGACATTGAAACAGAGAGTCAAAGAGACAGAGACAGAGAGAGACATCGAGACAGAGAGGCAGAGAGACAGAGAGAGAGACATCGCGACAGAGAGACAGAAAGAGAGACAGAAGGAGACATCGAGACATCGAGACAGAGAGACGGAGAGAGGCATCGAGACATCGAGACAGAGAGACATCGAGACAGAGAAACAGAGAAACAGAGAGACAGAGAGACAGAGAGAGAGACAGAGAGAGACATCGAGACACTGAGAAATCGAGACATCGTGACAGAGAGACATAGGGACAGAGAGACATCGAGACAGAGAGACATCAAGACAGAGAGAGACATCGAGACAGACAGACGGAGAGACAGAGACAGAGAGACAGAGAGTCAGAGAGACAGAGAGAGACATCGAGACAGAGAGACAGAGAGGGACATCGAGATATCGAGACATCGAGGGATCAAGACAGAGAGACAGAGAGAGACATTGAGACATCGAGACATCGAGACAGAGAGACAGAGAGACATAGAAACATAGAGACAAGAGAGAGACATTGAGGCATCGAGACATCAAGACATCGAGACAAAGAGACATAGAGACATAGAGACAGAGAGAGAGACAGAGAGAGACATCGAGACATCGAGACAGAGAGACAGAGAGACATTGAGACAGAGAGACAGAGAGAGAGAGACAGAGAGAGACATCGAGACAGAGAGACACATCGAGATATCGAGACATCGAGGGATCAAGACAGAGAGACAGAGAAACATAGAGACAAGAGAGAGACATTGAGACATCGAGACATCAAGACGTCGAGACAAAGAGACATAGAGACATAGAGACAGAGAGAGAGACAGAGAGGGACATCGAGACATCGAGACAGAGAGACAGAGAGAAGAGAGACAGAGAGGCAGAGAGACAGAGAGAGACATTGAGACGTCGAGACAGAGAGATAGAGAGAGGCATCGAGACATCAAGACAGAGAGACAGAGAGAGACATCGAGGCATCGAGATATCGAGACATCGAGACATCAAGACAGAGAGACAGAGAGAGCCATCGAGACATCGAGATATCGAGACATCGAGAGATCAAGACAGAGAGACAGAGAGACAGAGAGAGACATCCAGAGATCGAGACATCGAGACTTCAAGACTTCGAGACATCGAGACATCGAGACAAAGAGACAGAGAGACAGAGAGACAGAGAGACAGAGCGAGAGACAGAGAGAGACATCGAGACATCGGGACAGAGAGACAGAGAGAAGAGAGACAGAGAGGCAGAGTGGCAGAGAGACAGAGAGAGACATCGAGACATCGATACAGAGAGAGACATTGAGACATTGAGACAGAGAGACAGAGAGACAGAGAGAGACATCCAGAGATCGAGACATCGAGACTTCGAGACTTCAAGACTTCGAGACTTCAAGACATCGAGACATCGAGACATCGAGGAAAAGAGACAGAGAGACAGAGAGACATAGAGACATCAAGACAGAGCGAGAGACAGAGAGAGACATCGAGACATCGAGACAGAGAGACAGAGAGAAGAGAGACAGAGAGGCAGAGTGGCAGAGAGACAGAGAGAGACATCGAGACATCGATACAGAGAGAGACATTGAGACATTGAGACAGAGAGACAGAGAGACGGAGAGAGACATCGAGACATCAAGACAGAGAGACAGAGAAACAGAGAGAGACATCGAGACATCGAGACACAGAGAGACAGAGAGAGACATTGAGACATCGAGACATCAAGACAGAGACAGAGAGACAGACAGACAGAGGGAGAGCGAAAGACAGAGAGACTGAGAGACTGAGAGAGACATTGAGACATCAAGACAGAGAGACAGAGAGAGAGACAGAGAGACACACACACAGATCGACAGAGTGAGACATACAGATGGACAGACACTCAGATAGACACACACACACACACACAGACAGAGACACAGATAGACACAGAGTGAGAGAGAGAAAGAGAGACAGAGAGAGACTGAGGGAGAGTGAGAGAGACATTGAAACAGAGAGTCAAAGAGACAGAGACAGAGAGAGACATCGAGACAGAGAGACAGAGAGACAGAGAGAGACATCGAGACAGAGAGACAGAGAGACAGAGAGAGAGACAGAAAGAGACATCGAGACATCGAGACAGAGAGACGGAGAGAGGCATCGAGACATCGAGACAGAGAGACATCGAGACAGAGAAACAGAGAAACAGAGAGACAGAGAGACAGAGAGAGACATCGAGACACTGAGACATCGAGACATCGTGACAGAGAGACATAGGGACAGAGAGACATCGCGACAGAGAGACATTGAGACAGAGAGACATCGAGACAGAGAGACATCGAGACAGAGAGACAGAGAGAGAGAGAGACATCGAGACATCGAGACAGAGAGACAGAGAGACATTGAGACATTGAGAGAGAGAGAGAGACAGAGAGAGACATCGAGACAGAGAGACAGAGAGACAGAGAGAGACATCGACATATCGAGACATCGAGGGATCAAGACAGAGAGACAGAGAGAGACATTGAGACATCGAGACATCGAGACATCGAGACAGAGAGACATAGAAACATAGAGACAAGAGAGAGAGAGAGAGAAAAACATTGAGACATCGAGACATCAAGACATCGAGACAAAGAGACATAGAGACATAGAGACAGAGAGAGAGACAGAGAGAGACATCGAGACATCGAGACAGAGAGACAGAGAGAAGAGAGACAGAGAGGCAGAGAGACAGAGAGTGACATTGAGACGTCGAGACAGAGAGATAGAGAGAGGCATCGAGACATCATGACAGAGAGACATCGAGACATCAAGACAGAGAGACAGAGAGAGCCATCGAGACATTGAGATATCGAGACATCGAGAGATCAAGACAGAGAGACAGAGAGACAGAGAGAGACATCCAGAGATCGAGACATCGAGACTTCGAGACTTCAAGACTTCGAGACTTCGAGACATCGAGACATCGAGGAAAAGAGACAGAGAGACAGAGAGACATTGAGACATCAAGACAGAGAGACAGAGAGACGGAGAGACAGAGACGGAGAGACAGAGACGGAGAGACAGAGACGGAGAGAGGCACACACAGATGGACAGAGTGAGACACACAAATGGACAGACACTCAGATGGACACACACACACACACACACATACACAGATAGAGACACAGCTTGACAGAGAGAGACACAGATAGACAGAGACACAGAGAGAGAGAGGCAGAGAGAGAGAGAGACAGAGAGAGAGACAGAGAGAGAGAGAGGCAGAGAGAGAGAGAGAGAGACAGAGAGAGAGACAGAGAGAAAGAGAGACACATCGAGACATCGAGATATCGAGACATCAAGACAGAGAGACAGAGAGACAGAGAGGCAGAGACAGAGAGACAGATAGACAGAGTGAGACACACAGATGGACAGACACTCAAATAGACACACACACACACACACAGATAGAGACACAGATAGACAGAGAAAGAGAAAGAGACAGAGACACAGAGAGAGAGAGAGACAGAGAGACATCAGGACAGAGAGACAGAGAGAGACATCGAGACATCGAGACGTCGAGACAGAGAGAGACACCGAGACATCGAGTCATTGAGACAGAGAGGCAGAGAGAGCGAGACAGAGAGAGAGACATCGAGACATCGAGACAGAGAGAGACACCGAGACATCGAGACAGAGAGACAGAGAGAGACATTGAGACATTGAGAGACATCGAGACAGAGAGACAGAGAGACAGAGAGACAGAGAGAGACATCGAGACAGAGAGAGACATTGAGAAATTGAGACATCGACACTGAGAGAGAGAGACATCGAGACATCGAGACAGTGAGAGAGAGACATCGAGACATCAAGACAGAGAGACAGAGAGAAAGAGAGACATATGGAGACATCGAGATATCGAAACATCGAGATATCAAGACATCAAGACAAAGAGAGACAGAGAGAGACAGAGAGACAGAGAGAGAGACAGAGAGAGACACACACAGAGACACACACAGATAGACAGAGCGACAGAGAGACAGAGAGACATTGAGACATCAAGACAGAGAGACAGAGAGAGACATAGAGAGTCATCGGGACATCGAGGCATCGAGACAACGAGACAGAGAGAGACACCGAGGCACCGAGACAGAGAGACATCGAGACAGAGAGACGGAGAGAGACATTGAGACAGAGAGAGACATCGAGACATCGAGACATCGAGACAGTGAGATATCGAGACAGAGAGAGACATTGAGACATTGAAACATCGAAACTGAGAGATAGAGACATTGAGACATCGAGACAGAGAGACAGAGAGACGGAGAGACAGGGACGGAGAGACAGATACGGAGAGAGGCACACACAGATGGACAGAGTGAGACACACAGATGGACAGACACTCAGATAGACACACACACACACACACACACAGAGATAGAGCCACAGCTTGACAGAGAGAGACACAGATAGACAGAGACACAGAGAGAGAGAGAGGCAGAGAGAGAGAGAGACAGAGAGGGAGACAGAGAGAGAGACAGAGAGAGACACACACAGATAGACAGAGTGAGACACACAGATGGACCGACACTCAGATAGACACACACACACACACACAGATAGAGACACAGATAGACAGAGAGAGAGAGAGAGGCAGAGAGAGAGAGAGACAGAGAGAGACACACACAGCTAGACAGAGTGAGACACACAGATGGACCGACACTCAGATAGACACCCACACACACACACACAGATAGAGACAGAGAGAGAGAGAGAGACAGAGACAGAGAGAGAGAGAGAAACACAGAGAGAGACAGAGACAGAGAGACAGACAGAGAGAGAGACAGAGAGAAAGAGACACATCGAGACATCGAGATATCGAGACATCAAGACAGAGAGACAGAGAGGCAGAGAGACAGAGACAGAGAGACAGAGAGAGAGACACAGATAGACAGGGTGAGACACACAGATGGTCAGACACTCAGATAGACACACACACACATACACACACAGATAGAGACACAGATCGACAGAGAAAGAGAGGGAGACAGAGACACAGAGAGAGAGAGACAGAGAGACATCAAGACAGAGAGACAGAGAGAGACACCGAGACATCGAGACAGAGAGACAGAGAGAGACACCGAGACATCGAGACAGAGAGACAGAGAGAGACACCGAGACATCGAGTCATCGTGACAGAGAGACAGAGAGAGCGAGACAGAGAGAGAGACATCGAGACATCGGGACATCGAGACAGAGAGACAGAGAGACAGAGATACAGAGAGAGACATTGAGACATTGAGACATTGAGACAGAGAGAGACAGAGAGAGACATCGAGACAGAGTGACAGGGAGACAGAGAGAGAGACATCGAGACAGAGAGACATCGAGACAGAGAGACATCGAGACATCGAGACAGAGAGAAAGAGAGACAGAGAGACAGAGAGAGACACCGAGACATCGAGACAGAGAGACAGAGAGACAGAGAGACAGAGAGAGACATCAAGACATCGAGTCATCGTGACAGAGAGACGGAGAGAGCGAGACAGAGAGAGAGACATCGAGACATCGGGACATCGAGACATCGAGACAGAGAGAGACAGAGAGACAGAGAGAGACAGAGAGAGATACAGAGAGAGACATCGAGACAGAGTGACAGGGAGACAGAGAGAGAGGCATCGAGACAGAGAGACATCGAGAGATCGAGGCAGAGAGACAGAGAGAGACATTGAGACATTGAGACATCGAGACAGAGAGAGACAGAGAGAGGTACAGAGAGAGACATCGAGACAGAGTGACAGGGGGACAGAGAGAGAGACATCGAGACAGAGAGACATCGAGACAGAGAGAGACATCGAGACAGAGAGACAGAGAGAGACATTGAGAAATTGAGACATCGAGACTGAGAGAGGGACATCGAGACATCGAGACAGAGAGAGAGAGACATCGAGACATCAAGACAGAGAGACAGAGAGACAGACAGAGAGAGAGAGACAGAGAGAGACATCGAGACAGAGTGACAGGGAGACAGAGAGAGAGACATCGAGACAGAGAGACATCGAGACAGAGAGAGACATCGAGACAGAGAGACAGAGAGAGACATTGAGAAATTGAGACATCGAGACTGAGAGAGAGAGACATCGACACATCGAGACATCGAGACAGAGAGAGAGAGACATCGAGACATCAAGACAGAGAGACAGAGAGACAGACAGAGAGAGAGAGACAGAGAGAAAGAGAGACATATGGAGACATCGAGACATCGAGATATCAAGACATCAAGACAAAGAGAGACAGACAGAGACAGAGAGACAGAGACAGAGACAGAGACAGAGAGACAGAGAGAGACACACAGATAGACAGAGTGAGACAAAGAGATGGACAGACACTCAGAAAGACACACACACACACACACACACACACCAACACACAGATATTGACAGAGATAGTCACAGAGAGAGAGAGACAGAGACACAGAGAGAGAGAGAGAGAAAGAGAGCGACAGAGAGACAGAGAGACATTGAGACATCAAGACAGAGAGACAGAGAGAGACAGAGAGATAGAGAGACAGAGAGACAGAGAGACTCATCGGGACATCGAGGCATCGAGACATCGAGACGTCGAGACAGAGAGAGACACCGAGACACCGAGATATCGAAACAGAGGGACAGAGAGACATCGAGACAGAGAGAGACATCGAGACATCAAGACAGAGAGACATCGAGAGAGAGACAGAGAGACAGAGAGAGACATCGAGACAGAGAGACAGAGAGAGACATTGAGACATTGAAACATCGAAACTGAGAGAGAGAGACATCGAGACATCGAGACAGAGAGAGAGGCATCGAGACATCAAGACAGAGAGACAAAGAGACAGAGAGAGACATCAAGACATCGAGACAGAGAGACAGAGATGGAGAGACAGAGAGACAGAGACGGAGAGACAGAGACAGAGAGACAGAGACAGAGACAGGCACACACAGATAGACAGAGTGAGACACACAGATGCACAGACACTCAGGTAGACACACACACACACACACACACACAGATAGAGTAACATCTTGACAGAGAGAGACACAGATAGACAGAGACAGAGAGACAGAGACAGAGAGAGAGACAGAGGGAGACACACACAGATAGACAGAGTGAGACACACAGATGGACAGACACTCAGATAGACACACAGACACACAAATAGAGACACAGAGAGATAGAGAGAGACAGAGAGACAGAGAAACATTGAGACAGAGAGCCAGAGAGAGATAGCGAGAGACGCAGAGACAGAGAGAGAGAGAGAGACAGAGACAGAGAGACAGAGAGACAGACAGAGAGAGAGAGACAGAGAGAAAGAGAGAGAAATCGAGATATCGAGACATCAAGACAGCGAGACAGAGAGAGAGACAGAGAGACAGAGAGACAGAGACAGAGAGACTGAGAGACAGAGAGAGACACACAAAGATAGACAGTGAGACACACAGATGTTCAGACACTCAGATAGACACACACGCACACACAGATAGAGACACAGATAGACAGAGAAAGAGAGATAGACAGAGACACAGAGAAAGAGAGGCAGAGAGACATCAAGACAGAGAGACAGAGAGACAGAGAGACAGAGAGACAGAGAGAGACATCGAGACATCGAGACGTCGAGACAGAGAGAGACACCGAGACATCGAGTCATCGAGACAGAGAGACAGAGAGAGTGAGACAGAGAGAGAGACATCGGGACATCGAGACATCGAGACATCGAGACTGAGTGACAGAGAGAGACATTGAGACATTGAGACATCGAGACAGAGAGAGACAGAGAGGGATACAGAGAGAGACATCGAGACAGAGTGACAGAGAGACAGAGAGAGAAACATCGAGACATCGAGGCATCGAGAGACATCGAGACATCGAGACATCGAGAGACATCGAGACATCGAGAGACATCGAGACATCGAAACATTGCGACAGAGAGACAGAGAGAGAGACATCGAGACAACGATACATCGAGACATCCAGACATCGAGACATCGACACAGAGAGAAACAGAGAGGGAGACAGAGAGAGACATTGAGACATCGAGACATCGAGACAGAGTGACAGAGAGACAGAGAGAGACATCGAGACAGAGAGACAGAGAGAGACATCGAGGCAGGGAGAGAGAGAGAGAGATAGAGACATTGAGACATCGAGACAGAGAGACACATCGAGACAGAGAGACAGAGAGAGACATCGAGACAGACAGACAGAGAGAGACATCGAGACAGGGAGAGAGAGCGAGAGACATTGAGACATCGAGACAGAGTGACAGAGGGCGACAGCGAGACAGAGAGAGAGACATCGAGACAGAGAGACAGAGGGAGACATTGAGACATCAGGACAGAGAGTCAGAGACGGAGAGACGGAGACAGAGAAACAGTGACAGAGAGAGGCACACACAGATAGACAGACACTCAGATAGACACACACACACAGATAGAGACACAGATGGACAGAGAGAGACACAGATAAACAGAGATACAGAGAGAGATAGAGAGACAGAGAGAGACAAAGACAGAGAGAGAGAGACAGAGAGAGAGAGAGACAGAGAGGGACACACACAAATAGACAGAGTGAGACACACAGATGGACAGACACTCAGATAGACACACACACACACACACACACAGGTAGAGACACAGATAGACAGAGAGAGAGAGAGACAGAGAGACAGAGAGAGACATTGAGACATCAGGACAGAGAGTCAGAGACGGAGAGACAGACAGAGAAACAGAGACAGAGAGACGGAGACAGAGAGACAGAGACAGAGAGAGGCACACACAGATAGACAGAGTGACACACACAGATGGACAGACACTCAGATAGACACACACACACAGATAGAGACACAGATGGACAGAGAGAGACACAGATAAACAGAGATACAGAGAGAGATAGAGAGACAGAGAGAGACAAAGACAGAGAGAGAGAGACAGAGAGAGAGAGAGACAGAGAGGGACACACACAGATAGACAGAGTGAGACACACAGATGGACAGACACTCAGATAGACACACACACACACACACACAGGTAGAGACACAGATAGACACAGAGAGAGAGAGAGAGACAGAGAGACAGAGACACAGAGAGAGAGAGAGACAGAGAGACAGGGAGACAGAGAGAGACAGTGAGACAGAGAGACAGAGAGAGACATCGAGACATCGAGACATCGAGAGAGACATCGAAACAGACAGACAGAGAGAGACAGAGTGAGACATTGAGACATCGAGACAGAGAGACTGAGACAGAGACAGAGAGACTGAGACAGAGAGACAGAGACAGAGACAGCGACAGGGACAGAGACAGGGACAGGGATAGAGATAGGGACAGAGAGACAGAGGCAGAGAGAGGCACACACAGATAGACAGAGTGAGACCGACAGATGGACAGACACTCAGATAGACACACATACACACACACACACACACACAGATGGAGACACAGAGAGAGAAAGCGAGACAGACAGACATCGAGACATCGAGACACCGAGACAGAGAGACAGAGAGAGAGAGTGAGAGAGACAGAGAGAGAGACGGAGACAGAGACAGAGAGACAGAGAGAGACATCGAGACATCGAGATATCGAGACATCATGACAGAGAGACAGAGAGACAGTGACAGAAAGACGGAGAGAGATACACAGATACACAGAGTGAGAGACACAGACGGACAGACACTCAGATAGACACACACACATACGCAGATAGAGACACAGATAGACAGAGAGACAGAGAGACAGAGTGACAGAGTGACAGAGAGACAGAGAAACAGAGGGACAGAGAGACAGAGGAACAGAGAGTTAGAGAGCAGAGAGAGACATTGAGACATCGAGACATTAGACATCGAGACATCGAGACATCAAGACATTGAGACATCTTGACAGAGGCAGAGACAGAGAGACAGAGAGTGAGAGAGACATTGAGACATCAAGACAGAGAGAGACAGAGAGAGAGACAGAGAGAGACATCGAGACAGAGAGACAGAGAGACAGAGAGAGGCATCGAGACATCGAGACATCGTGACAGAGTGACAGAGTGACAGAGAGACAGAGAGAGACATCGAGACATTGAGACATCGTGACAGAGAGAGAGACATCGAGACAGAGAGACAGAGAGACAGAGAGAGACATCAAGACAGAGAGACCGAGAGAGACATCGAGACAGAGAGACAGAGAGAGACATCGAGACATCGTGACAGAGAGACATCGAGACAGAGAGACAGTGAGAGACAGAGAGACAGAGACAGAGAGACAGAGAGAGACATCGAGACATCGAGACATCAAGACATCAAGACAGAGAGAAAGAGAGACACAGAGAGAGACAGAGAGAGAGACAGAGACAGAGAGAGACACCGAGCCTGAGAGACAGAGACAGAGAGACGGAGAGACAGAGCCAGAAAGACAGAGAAAGATACACAGATAGACAGAGTGGGAGACACAGATGGACAGACACTCAGATAGACACACACACACACACACAGATAGAGACACAGATAGACAGAGGGAGAGAGAGAGAGACAGAGAGACAGAGACACAGAGTGACAGAGAGACAGAGGGACAGAGAGAGACATTGAGACATCAGGACATCGAGACAGAGAGACAGAGAGACAGAGAGAGATCGAGACAGAGAGACAGAGAGAGAGAGAGACATCGAGACAGAGAGACACATCGAGACATCGAGACAGAGAGACAGAGAGAGACAGGGAGACAGAGAGACATCGAGACATCGAGACAGAGATACAGAGAGACTGAGAGAGAGACATCGAGACATCGAGACAGAGAGACAGAGAGACACATCGAGACAAAGAACAAAGAACAGTACAGCACAGGAAACAGGCCCTTCGGCCCTCCAAGCCTGTGCCGCTCCTTGGTCCAACTAGACCAATCGTTTGTATCCCTCCATTCCCAGGCTGCTCATGTGACTATCCAGGTAAGTCTTAAACGATGTCAGCGTGCCTGCCTCCACCACCCTACTTGGCAGCGCATTCCAGGCCCCCACCACCCTCTGTGTAAAAAACGTCCCTCTAATATCTGAGTTATACTTCGCCCCTCTCACCTTGAGCCCTTGACCCCTCGTGAACGTCACTTCTGATCTGTGAAAAAGCTTCCCACCGTTCACCCGATCTATCCCCTTCGTAATCTTGTACATCTCTATTAGATCTCCCCTCATTCTCCGTCTTTAGAGGGAGAACAACCCCAGTTTACCAATCTCTCTTCATAGCTAAGATCCTCCATACCAGGCAACATCCTGGTAAACCTTCTCTGCACTCTCTCTAACACCTCCACGTCCTTCTGGTAGTGCGGCGACCGGAACTGGACGCAGTACTCCAAATGTGGCCTAACCAGCGTTCTATACAGCTGCATCATCAGACTCCAGCTTTTATACTCTATACCCCGTCCTATAAAGGCAAGCATACCATATGCCTTCTTCACCACCTTCTCCACCTGTGTTGCCACCTTCAAGGATTTGTGGACTTGCACACCTAGGTCCCTCTGTGTTTCTATACTCCTGATGACTCTGCCATTTATTGTATACCTCCTCCCTACTTTATTTCTTCAAAAATGCATCACTTCGCATTTATCCGGATTAAACTCCATCTGCCACCTCTCCGCCCAATTTTCGAGCCTATCTATATCCTGCTGTATTGCCCGACAATGCTCTTCGCTATCCGCAAGTCCAGCCATCTTCGTGTCATCCGCAAACTTGCTGATTACAACAGTTACACCTTCTTCCAAATCATTTATATATATCACAAATAGAGAGACATTGAGACATCGAGACAGAGAGACATCGAGACAGAGAGAGATCGAGACATCGAGACAGAGAGACAGAGAGACAGAGAGAGAGAGAGAGAGACATCGAGACGTCGAGACAGAGAGAGACATCGAGACATCGAGACAGAGAGACATCGAGACAGAGAGAGATCGAGACATCGAGACAGAGAGACAGAGAGAGAGACATCGAGACGTCGAGACAGAGAGAGACATCGAGACAGAGAGACATCGAGACAGAGAGAGATTGAGACATCGAGACAGAGAGACAGAGAGACAGAGAGAGACATCGAGACAGAGAGACAGAGAGACACATCGAGACATCGAGACAGAGAGACAGAGAGAGACATTGAGACATCAGGACAGAGAGACAGAGAGACAGAGACGGAGAGACAGAGACAGAGAGACAAAGACGGAGAGACAGAGACAGAGAGACAGAGAGAGACGCACACAGATAGACAGAGTAAGACACACAGATGGACAGACACTCAGATAGACACACACACACACACACACACAGATAGAGACACAGATAGACAGAGAGAGAGACAGAGAGACAGAGACACAGAGAGAGAGAGAGAGACAGAGAGACAGGGTGACAGAGAGACAGTGAGACAGAGAGACAGGGAGAGACATCGAGACATCGAGACATCGAGACTGAGAGACAGAGAGACAGAGAGATAGAGAGAGAGACATCGAGACACCGAGACATCGAGACATCGAGAGATCGAGACAGGGAGCGAGACATCGAGACATCGAGACATCGAGACAGACAGACAGAGAGAGACAGAGTGACACATTGAGACATCGGGACATCGAGATATCAAGACAAAGAGACAGAGAGACATCAAGACAGAGAGACAGAGAGACAGAGCGACAGAGTGACAAAGGAAGACACTGAGACATCAAGACAGAGAGACAGAGAGACAGGACGAGAGAGGCAGAGACAGAGAGACTGAGGTAGAGACAGAGAGACTGAGACAGAGAGACAGAGATGGAGAGACAGAGACAGAGACAGCGACAGTGACAGGGACAGAGACAGGGACAGGGACAGGGACAGAGATAGTGACAGAGAGACAGAGGCAGAGAGAGGCACACACAGATAGACAGAGTGAGACACACAGATGGACAGACACTCAGATAGACACACACTCACACACACACGCACACACACACAGATAGAGACACAGATAGACCGAGACACAGAGAGAGAGAGAGACAGAGAGAGACAGAGAGAGACATCGAGACAGATCGAGAGATCGAGACATTGTGACATCGAGACATCGAGACATCGAGACAGAGAGACACATCTAGACATCGAGACAGAGAGAGACACAGCGACAGAGAGAGACATTGAGACATCGAGACATCAAGACAGAGAGACAGAGAGTCAGAGAGACATCAAGACAGAGAGACATCAAGACTGAGAGACAGAGACGGAGAGACAGAGACAGAGAGACAGAGACAGAGAGACAGAGACAGAGACAGGGACAGGGACAGGGACAGAGACAGGGCTAGAGAGACTGAGACAGAGAGAGGCACACACAGATATACAGAGTGAGACAAACAGATGGACAGACACTCAGATAGACACACACATACACACACGCACACACACACAGATAGAGACACAGATAGACCGAGACACAGAGAGAGAGAGAGACAGAGAGAGACAGGGAGAGACACAGACACAGATAGACAGAGTGAGACACACAGATCGACAGACACTCAGATAGACACACACACAAACACACACACACACACACAGATGGAGACACAGAGAGAGAAAGAGAGACAGAGAGACATCGAGACACAGAGACAGAGGGACAGAGACACAGAGAGAGAGACAGAGAGAGTGAGAGAGACAGAGAGAGAGAGACAGAGACAGAGACAGAGTGACAGAGAGAGACATCGAGACATCGAGATATCGAGACACCAAGACAGAGAGACAGAGACAGAAAGACAGAGAGAGATACACAGATAGACAGAGTGAGATACACAGATGGACAGACACTCAGATAGACACACACACACACATACACAGATAGAGACACCGATAGACAGAGAGAGAGAGACAGAGAGACAGAGTGACAGAGAGACAGAGAGACAGAGAAACAGAGGGACAGAGAGACAGAGGGACAGAGAGACAGAGAGACAGAGAGACAGAGAGTCAGAGAGACAGAGAGAGACATTGAGACATTGAGACATCGAGACATTAGACATCGAGACATCGAGACATCAAGACATTGAGACATCTTGACAGAAACAGAGACAGAGAGACAGAGAGACAGAGAGTGAGAGAGACATTGAGACATCAAGACAGAGAGAGAGACAGAGAGAGAGACGGAGAGACACAGAGAGAGACATCGAGACATCGAGACAGAGTGTCAGAGAGAGGCATCGAGACATCGAGACATCGTGACAGAGGGAGACATCGAGACATCGAGACATCGAGAGACATCGAGACATGGAGACATCGAGACAGAGAGACATCGAGACAGAGAGACAGTGAGAGACAGAGAGACAGAGAGAGACATCAAGACATGGAGACAGAGAGAGACATCAAGACAGAGAGAGACATCGAGACATCGTGACAGAGAGAGACATCGAGACATCGAGACATCAAGACAGAGAGACAGAGAGAGAGACAGAGAGAGAGACAGAGAGAGAGAGAGAGACAGAGACAGAGAGACAGAGACATCGAGATATCAAGACATCAAGACATCAAGACAGAGAGACAGAGAGAGAGAGACAGAGAGAGAGAGACAGAGAGAGAGAGACAGAGAGAGAGAGACAGAGACAGAGACAAAGAGAGCCGCCGAGCCTGAGAGACAGAGACAGAGAGCCAGAGACAGAAAGACAGAGAGAGATACACAGATAGACAGAGTGAGAGACACAGATGGACAGACACTCAGATAGACACACACACAGATAGAGACACAGAAAGACAGAGAGAGAGAGAGACAGAGAGACAGAGACACAGAGAGAGAGAGAGAGAGACAGAGAGACAGAGAGACAGAGTGACAGAGAGACAGAGGGTCAGAGGGACAGAGAGAGACATTGAGACATCGAGACAGAGGGACAGAGAGGCAGAGAGAGAGAGACATCGAGACAGAGAGACAGAGAGAGATCGAGACATCAAGACATCGAGACATCGAGATAGAGAGACAGAGACAGAGAGAGTCATTGAGACAGAGAGACAGAGAGAGACGTCGAGACATTGTGACATCGAGACAGAGAGACAGAGAGAGACATCGAGACATCGAGACATCGAGACAGAGGCACATCGAGACAGAGAGACAGAGAGACAGAGAGAGACATTGAGACAGAGAGAGACATCGAGACATTGTGACATCGAGACATCGAGACAGAGAGACACATCGAGACATCGAGACAGAGAGACAGAGAGAGACATCGAGACATCGAGACATCGAGACAGAGGCACATCGAGACAGAGAGACAGAGAGACAGAGAGAGACATTGAGACAGAGAGAGACATCGAGACATTGTGACATCGAGACATCGAGACAGAGAGACACATCGAGACATCGAGACAGAGACAGATATAGAGAGACATCGAGACAGAGAGACAGAGAGACAGAAAGAGACACACACAGAAAGAGTGAGACACACAGATGGACAGACACTCAGATAGACACACACACAGATAGAGACACAGATAGACACAGAGAGAGAGAGAGAGACATCGAGACAGAGAGACTGAGACAGAGAGAGACATTGAGACAGAGAGACAGAGAGAGACATCGAGACAGATCGAGAGATCGAGACATTGTGACATCGAGACATCGAGACAGAGAGACACATCTAGACATCGAGACAGAGAGAGACACAGCGACAGAGAGAGACTTTGAGACATCGAGACAGAGAGACAGAGAGTCAGAGAGACATCAAGACAGAGAGACATCAAGACTGAGAGACAGAGACAGAGAGACAGAGACAGAGACAGAGACAGGGACAGGGACAGGGACAGAGACAGGGCTAGAGAGACTGAGACAGAGAGAGGCACACACAGATATACAGAGTGAGACAAACAGATGGACAGACACTCAGATAGACACACACATACACACACACACAGATAGAGACACAGATAGACAGAGAGAGACACTGATAGACAGAGACACATAGAGAGACAGAGTGAGAGACAGAGAGAGAGAGAGACAGAGAGAGACAGAGAGGGACACACACAGATAGACAGAGTGAGACGCACAGATGGACAGGCACTCAAATAGACACACACACACACAGATAGAGACACAGATAGACAGAGAGAGACACAGATAGACAGAGACACAGAAAGAGAGAGACAGAGAGAGAGAGAGAGACAGAGAGACATCGAGGCATCACGACAGAGAGACAGAGAGAGACATTGAGACTTCAAGACAGAGAGACAGGCAGAGGGAGACATTGAGACATCGAGACACCAAGACAGAGAGACAGAGACAGAGAGATAGAGAGAGAGACACACAGATAGACAGAGTGAGACACACAGATGGACAGACACTCAAATAGACACACACACACACACACAGATAGAGACACAGATAGACAGAGAGAGACACAGATAGACAGAGACACAGAGAGCGTGATAGGCAGAGCGAGAGAGAGAGAGACAGAGAGGGACAGAGAGACATCGAGACAGAGAGACATCGAGACCGAGAGACAGAGAGAGACGTTGAGCCGTTGAGACATCGAGACAGAGACAGAGAGACAGAGACAGAGAGACAGAGGGAGAGAGGGACAGAGAGACAGAGAGAGACAGAGAGAGACAGAGAGAAAGAGAGAGACAGAGACAGAGAGAGACAGAGACAGAGAAAGAGAGACAGAGAGAGACATCGAGACAGAGAGAAAGAGAGAGACAGAGACAGAGAGAGGCAGAGACAGAGAGAGAGAGACACAGAGAGAGACATCGAGACATCGAGACAGAGACAGAGAGATAGAGCGACATCAAGACAGAGAGCGCGAGAGACAGAGAGCGCGAGAGACAGAGAGACAGAGAGGGACATCAAGACATCGAGACATCGAGACGTCAAGACAGAGAGACAGAGAGACATCGAGACATCAAGACAGAGAGACAGAGAGAGAGATAGAGAGGGACATCAAGACATCGAGACATCGAGACGTCAAGGCAGAGAGACAGAGAGACAGAGACAGAGAGAGACATTGAGACATCGAGACATCAAGACAGAGAGACAGAGAGAGAGACAGAGAGAGACTTTGAGACATCGAGACATCAAGACACAGAGACAGAGAGACAGAGAGAGAGAGACAGAGACAGCAAGACAGAGAGACAGAGAGACGTCGAGACATCAAGACAGAGGGACAGAGACAGAGAGATAGAGAGAGACACACAGATAGACAGAGTGAGACACACAGATGGGCAGACACTCAAATAGACACACACACACACACACAGATAGAGACACAGGTAGACAGAGAGAGACACAGATAGACAGGGATACAGAGAGTGCGAGAGGCAGAGAGAGAGAGAGAGAGACAGAGAGGGACAGAGAGACATCGAGACAGCGAGACAGAGAGACATCGAGACCGAGAGACAGAGAGAGACGTTGAGCCATTGAGACATCGAGACAGAGACAGAGAGACAGAGACAGAGAGACAGAGGGACAGAGGGACAGAGAGACAGAGAGAGACAGAGAGAGACATAGAGACAGAGAGAAAGAGAGAGACAGAGACAGAGAGAGACAGAGAGAGAGAGAGACAGAGAGAGACATCGAGACAGAGAGAAAGAGAGAGACAGAGACAGAGAGAGGCAGAGACAGAGAGAGAAAGACAGAGAGAGACATCGAGACATCGAGACAGAGACAGAGAGACAGAGACAGAGCAACATCAAGACAGAGAGCGCGAGAAACAGAGAGTCAGAGAGAGAGACAGAGAGGGACATCAAGACATCGAGACATCGAGACATCAAGACATCGAGACATCGAGACATCAAGACAGAGAGACAGAGAGAGATACAGAGGGACATCGAGACATCGAGACATCGAGACGTCAAGGCAGAGAGACAGTGAGAGACAGAGAGAGACATTGAGACATCGAGACATCAAAATAGAGAGAGAGAGAGACATTGAGATATCGAGACATCAAGACAGAGAGACAGAGAGACAGAGAGAGAGACAGAGAGAGACATTGAGACATCGAGACATCAAGACAGAGAGACAGAGAGACAGAGAGAGAGAGAGACAGAGACATCAAGACAGAGAGACATCAAGACAGAGAGACAGGCAGAGGGAGACATTGAGACATCGAGACACCAAGACAGAGAGACAGAGAGATAGAGAGAGAGACACACAGATAGACAGAGTGAGACACACAGATGGACAGACACTCAAATAGACACACACACACACACAGATAGAGACACAGATAGACAGAGAGAGACACAGATAGACAGAGACACAGAGAGCGCGAGAGGCAGAGCGAGAGAGAGAGAGACAGAGAGGGACAGAGAGACATCGAGACAGAGAGACATCGAGACCGAGAGACAGAGAGAGAC